>NW_026576661.1:0-77219 GCF_028641065.1 Leucoraja erinaceus
GAACAGCTACACAATAATCTCATAGTTGCTAGAATCAACATGGGGGCCTACAAAGAAGAGATTGTTCTAATTCCTAGGATGAAGATCAATTTGTCAGAAGATGAAAACATTCCCATTAGGAGGAGCCAATTCCTTATTCTGTCGAGTTTTGCGATGACAATTCATAAGGCACAAGGACAAACCATGGAGAAGGTCTTGATATACCTTGAGAAACCAGTATTTCAACATGGCCAACTATATGTAGCTCTTAGCAGAGGAAAGGTGAAGGAACAAGTAAAAGTGTTCCTGAAGGATGGGACATCAACCAGGAATGTTGTAATTAAACAAATGCTTTGTTGAGAAATGACTGCTGCATTAAATTTTCCTCAAGTCAATGAAAGAACGCAAAACTGAAGGTAAAAAGCGATGCAGGAAGGAACCGAATGTCCAGAGTTTCGACACTTTTGATTATTGCTCCTCAGTTCAACAAGGGATGTTTAACACAGGAATCACATTTCTGCACACAAAAGTTTAAAATGCTGCCTCAGAAAAAGCTTCAAGGCCACATTAAGTGACATGTAAAATCGTACCAGTTGTATTTGATTTTTGGATAGAAAGTTGCTGGAGCTGTTCTCATGCTTCACGATAAAGCTTGCAGATGGATTATTTGCTGCAAGATATAAAACTACAGGCTTGCACATCTAGGGTATATGTATCAGGTACAGTTCAATTGTTGAGTCAATTATTGAGTAAATGACGATTGCCGAGATATTGATGTTTGAGGATTTGTTGTTGGTAATGGCATTGCGTATCAAGGTTATGTGGTTAATTTCTGCCTTGTAGGAAATTATTGTTACCTTTTCTGTTGTTTGACATGAGTGTTACTTTCTACTTTGGTCTATTATCGAGTTATTTTGTTTGTAAGGATTGACTGCATTTTCTCAGGAGTTGCAGTGGAATTGAAAATTCTGTAACCATCAGTGGAAATCAACTTCAGATCTTAAGATGGATGAAAGGTCAGTATTTGAAATTATTTCGGACCCGTGCATTGTTTTTTTTTATCCTTGATACAAATTTACTTTAGTTTTATCAGAATGCCCTAATACCATTCAAATGCTGCCTTTTTGTCTAGAGCTGTCACTGTCGCCTCATTTCTGGATCCGAGATATTTAGACTGAACGTCTTTGGGATCTGTGACAAATACATGAAGGACAGTAGGGAACAAGCAACACAACAAGAAATTGATAGAAAACACCGAAATTGGTATACGATACAAAATCTCTTTTTTTTATTTGTATGTTGATGGATTGACAGATAGAATTTTATAAATATCTACATTGTAATAAATATCTCCTTTTTTTAAATTCATGCCCAGAAGCAGGAGCAAAGAAGTTGCATGATGGTGAATGGACACTGTAAAGAGATGTTGAGAAGCAGTATGGATCAGAAGTGACCAAGAGACAGAACAAGAAAGGACTGAACCTCTTGAGGAGCTTGAGCTTCAAAAATTAATGGAAGTTTGTATGGAACAAGAGACACAACAATAAGCTTCCAAATTACATACAAAATGGTACATAATTGTGTAATGGTTTTTTTTTTAATTATAGGTAAATGTATTTATATATATAATTGTCTTAAGAAGTTTATAAATGTCTACAATAGATGAAATTACGTTTACAAGTTTATGAATATCTACATCGTGACAAATATCTTTCACTTTTTTTTACATCATGCAAAGAGATGGGAGCAATCGAGTTGCTGGATGTTCAAGGAACAACACAAAGCAACGTTGAGAAGCAGTAATGAGCAGAACGGCACAAGAGACGAGAGGAAGTTGCCAAGATACAGCCAGATCGGTATGTGGTAGTACAACGTTTATAGAAGTTTATAAATATCTACAAAAGATAAAATTGTCCTTTTTATTCATATGTTATTGGCTTCATAGAAGGAATGAAGACTCAACAAGAAATAATGTTAGAAATTTCTCCAAAAAAAGGAATTCAAGACAAAAGTAATGAACAGTCGTGACAAGAGAAACAATGTCTCCGCCCCCCCCTCCAATATTTCAAAAAATACTGGCATCTCACCCATAGAATCAGCCCCAGCCCCTGGTGAACGTTCCATTGTGTGATGTCACAATGTCCAATGCTCAAAGACATTGTTGCCATAGAGGGAGTACAGAGAAGATTCACCAGACTAATTCCTGGGATGTCAGGACTTTCATATGAAGAAAGACTGGATAGACTCGGCTTGTACTCGCTAGAATTTAGAAGATTGAGGGCAGATCTGATAGAAACCTACAAAATTCTTAAGGGGTTGGACAGGCTAGATGCAGGAAGATTGTTCCAGATGTTGGGGAAGTCCAGAACAAGGGGTCACAGTTTAAAGATAAGGTGGAAATCCTTTAGGACAGATATGAGAAAAACATGTTTCACACAGAGAGTGGCGAATCTCTGGAATTCTCCGCCACAGAAGGTAGTTGAGGCCAGTTCATTGGCTAGATTTAAGAGGGAGTTAGATGTGGCCCTTGTGGCTAAAGGGATCAGGGGGTATGGAGAGAAGGCAGGTACAGGTTACTGAGTTGGATGATCAGCCATGATCATATTGAATGGTGGTGCAGGCTCAAAGGGCCGAATGGCCTACTACTGCACTTAATTTCTATGTTTCCCTCTCCTCACCCCTCTCCCTCTCCCACCCATCCCACTCTCCCCCACCCCCCCCTTCCTTCTCTACCCCACCCCCTTCCCTCTCTCCACCCACCCCCTTCCTCCTACCCCTCTATCCCTCTTCCATCACTCCCTCTACCTCTCCTCCTCCCTACCCACTCTTCCATGTCTCCCCCTTCCCCCTCCCCTCTCCCTCCCCACTCTTTCCACTCTCTCCCCCCACCCCTCTCCCACTCCCTCCCTCCACATCCCCCCCTCCCCCACATCTCTCTCCCCATCCGCCTCTCTCACCCCCTACCCCGCTCTCCTTTCCCTCCCAAATCTGTCATGTTTCCTCCTCCTCCTCTCCCCTCCCTCCCCCCTTCTCACCCACACCTCCCCCCCCCCCCCCCTGTGAGTTTGGGGGGGGATTAATTTGAGTGTGATGCCGCAGCCCCCACCCCTCCCCCCCCCCTGCAAACGCTGTTGGGGAAACAGACCCAACGGGTCTGCACTTGGTCTAGTCTCCTTTAAATATATAAAACTCAAATCCGTCCGCCTGCCTGCAGTACGGATCCCTTCCTGCCTTTCGATTCGTTCCCGCCGTGCGATGTCACAATGCCCGATGCTCGCGGACGTCCAATCGGAATGGATCCATTTGCATGTACGGCTTTCCGGCCGCGTTTCTTCCTTTGATGCTCCGCAACTCCGAAACCGGACGCAGAATCGCCGACGTCTTTTCCATTTCGGTAGAGATTTCGCTTTTCTTTCTAAGTATCCGCTCCTCATTACATTTCGTCGTGTTTAGGTACACTTTTTTAATCAAATCCTTCACCCCCCCCACCACCTCAATATTTCAAAAAGAAACTGGATTCTCACCCACAGAAGCAGCACCAGCCGCAGCCAATCGGAATGGATTCATTTACATATGCCTTTGCAGGAGCCACAGCCCCGGTGAACGTTCCATCGTGTGATGTCACAATGCCCAATGTTCAAATACATTGTTGCCATATTGGGAGTACAGAGAATAGGCTGTGGGCCGAGGAGCTTTATTCAGCAGTTTCGTGACCCGAGTCACCAAACTACATGAAATTGTCACATATTGTTTAAAAATATTTATATAAATCACCCCTGAAACTCGATATGAAGAAGACTTGCACATTTTTATTAAATTAGAGAAAACCAGAAAAATGTCGGGAGTACAGAGAAGGTTCTCCAGACTGATTCCTGGGATTTCAGGACTTTCATATGAAGAAAGACTGGATAGACTCGGCTTGTACACGCTAGAATTTAGAAGATTGAGGGGGGATCTTATAGAAAATTCTTAAGGGGTTGGACAGGCTAGATGCAGGAAGATTGTTCCCGATGTTGGGGAAGTCCAGAACAAGGGATCACAGTTTAAGGATAAGGGGGAAATCTTTTAGGACCGAGATGAGGAAAACATTTTTCACACAGAGAATGGTGAATCCCTGGAATTCTGTGCCATGGAAGGTAGTTGAGGCCAGTTCATTGGCTATATTTAAGAGGGAGTTAGATGTGGCCCGTGTGGCTAAAGGGATCAGGGGGTATGGAGAGAAGGCAGGTACAGGATACTGAGTTGGATGATCAGCCATGATCATATTGAATGGTGGTGCAAGCTCAAAGGTCCGAATGGCCTACTCCTGCACTTAATTTCTATGTTTCCCTCTCCCCAACCCTCTCCCCCTCCCACCCACCCTCTCTCTCCCCCCCCCCCC
Organism: Leucoraja erinaceus; assembly: GCF_028641065.1. Taxonomy (NCBI): domain Eukaryota; kingdom Metazoa; phylum Chordata; class Chondrichthyes; order Rajiformes; family Rajidae; genus Leucoraja; species Leucoraja erinaceus. The sequence goes on from NW_026576661.1 coordinate 4,361, forward strand.
CTCCCTCGCTACCGCCACCCCCTTCCCCCTACCCCTCTGTCCCTCTTTCACCACTCCCCCTACCCCTCCCTCCCCACTATTCCACTTCTATCCCCCTTACCCCACGCCTCTCCCACCCCCACCCTCTCTCTTCCCCTCCCTTCCCCACTCTCCCCCACCCCCCATCCCCTACCCCTCTGTCCCTCTTCCACCACTCCCGCTACCCCTCTACCCCTTCCTCCCCCCTCTACTCTTTCTCCCCACTCTCTCACTCTCTCCCACTCTCTCCTCCCCCTCTCCTCACCCTCTCCTCACCCCTCTCCCATCCTTCTCTCCCCCACCCCCATTCCCTGTTTACCCCACCCCCTTCCCTCTCTCCCCCCACCCCCTTCCCCCTATCCCTCTGCCCCTCTTCCATCACTCCCGCTACCCCTCCCCACCTCCCTCCCCACTCTTCCACTTCTCTCCCTCTCGACTCTTTCCCCTCTTTCCCCCCACACCTCTCCCCATCCCTCCCTCCTCCCCATCCCCCCCCCCGCCACATCTCTCTCCCCATCTCTCACCCCCACCGCGCTCTCCTTTCCCTCCCAAATCTATCCCGTTTCCTCCTCCTCCCTCCCCTCTTCACACCTCACACCTCACGCCCCCCCCCCGCAAACGCTGTTGGGGAAACAGACCCAACGGGTCTGCACTTGGTCTAGTATTATTATAAAAGTATGATATTAATTTTTGTGAGTCAGCCTTAATATTCATTGCTTCTTCTAAAGGATCTAAAAATATAGTTTGAAATCTATGTGTATATTTCTTCATAAAGTCACATACCTGTATATATTTAAAATATTGATTATCCTTCAATTTAAATTTTAATTTTAATTGTTGAAATGATAACAGTTTGCCCACTTCATACATGTCCCCTACTTTCCTAATCCCCAGTCTATCCCATTGTTGATATGTGTTGTCGATGAGAGAAGGTTTGAATGCGGGGTTGTTCAATAGTGGGGTTAGTACTGATAAATTATTTAATTTCAAGGATACTTTTATTTGTTTCCAAATTCTTATTATATTGTGAATAATTGGGTTCTTCTTATATATTATACTATTCAATTTTATCGGTGAGAGCAGGATCGTTCCTATATCGTGCGGATAGCACTCCTCTTTCTCCATTCTTATCCACTCCAACTGCTGAGTGGAACTATCCAGCCAGTATATTATGTTCTTAATATGCACTGCCCAGTAGTAATATATAAAGTTAGGTAATGATAAACCCCCAACTTCTTTAGATTTGCACAAATGCTTTCATTGAATTCTATGTGTTCTGTAGTCCCATATAAAATTAGTGATAGTGGAATCTAATTTTTTGAAAAAATATTTTGGAATATATATTGGGATCGCTTGAAACAAATATATTAATTGTGGTAAGAAAGTCATTTTTATAGTGTTAATTCTACCTATCAATGAGAGTGGAAGCGTTTTCCAAAATTTAATCGTATCATTCAGTTTATTTAATAGTGGTATAAAATTGGCACTAAATAATGATTTGTGTCTTCTCGTAATTTGAATACCCAGGTACTTGAATTTTTCTGTTGCAATTTTGAAGGGGAATTTTAGTAAGTGTCTCGAATCCTGTGGTTTTAAAGACATAATTTCGCTTTTATTCCAATTTATTCTATATCCTGAAAAAGAGCCGAATTCCTCAATTAGTGTTAATAAGGTGGGTATACTCGTTTGTGTATTAGTAATATATAAAAGGATATCATCAGCGTATAATGAAATTTTATTCTTTGAGTCCTTGCTGTTATATCCGTGAATATTCGGGTGATTTCTAATCCTTTCGGCCAGCGGTTCTATCATAAGGGCAAATAGCAATGGTGATAAGGCACACCCTTGCCTATTACCCCTTGATAAGTAAAATTTTGGAGATAGCGTATTGTTAGTTAATATTCTTGCCGTAGGTCTATCATAAAGTAGTTTAATCCATCTAATAAAATTCTCTCCCATATTAAATTTTTGGAGTACCTTGTATAAATACTGCCATTCTACTTGATCAAATGCCTTCTCTGCATCCAACGTGACCACTGAGATATCTTCATTGTCCTTCTTATGAGAGTACATTATATTAAAAAGCCTTCTCAAATTATTAAATGATTGTCTTTTGGGTATAAATCCCGTTTGATCCGTATTTATTAAATTGTTAATATAATTATTTAGCCTTCTAGCTAGAATCTTTGCTAAAATTTTCTGATCCGTATTTAGAAGTGATATAGCTCTATAAGAACTAGGCTCATCTAAATCTTTATCTTTTTTTGGTATAAGCGTTATTGTTGCTTCTGCTAGGGTTTCTGGTAGTTTATTTTCAGTATAAGCCTGCGTGTATAAATTAAATAATCTTGGTACAATTGACTCCTGAAATCTTTTATAAAATTCATTACTAAAGCCATCTGGTCCTGGGGTCTTCCCATTTTTCAATGAGTTTATTATTTGTTTTATTTCTTCACTAGTAATCCGTGCTCCTAATTGCTCTTGTTCTAAACTATCCAGTTTTGGGAGCTTGCAATTATCTAAAAAAATTGTAATTTTACTTACATCTGTCTTTATTTTGGATGTGTATAAATTATGATAAAATTGGGCAAACCTCTTATTAATATCCTTAGGCAATGTTAGATACTCACCATTGTCCGATTTAATTTTTGTAATAGTTTTTTCCTTTTCTCGTTGCTTCAGTTGCCTCGCAAGCAGTTTATGTGGCTTATCCCCAAATTCGAAGTGTGCTTGTTTTGTAATTTGGAATAATCTTATTACTCTAGCCGATAGTATTCTATTGACTTTATATTTCAGTAAAGTTATCTTATTATGTTTATTTATGGTTGGGTCAGTTGCATTGTCCAGTTCTAGTAATTTTATCTTCTGTTCTATCCGCTGAAGTTCTCTTTTATTTTCCTTATTTTGAAAACTTTGGTAAGAGATTATGACACCGCGAATATATGCCTTGAAGGTTTCCCATAATAGCGGTGCAGAAATACCCGGTGTGTCATTTATTTCGAAAAAAAGTTTTGTTTGTTCTTTTATATACTCATAACCCTGCGGGTTATTTAATATGTGTGCATTGAACCTCCAAAAAGGCTTTATACTCGGCATTCCCTCAATTTTAAGTATAAAAGTCAATGGTGAGTGATCAGAAATAATACTATTATGATATGATGGTTTATTCGTATATGGGATCAATTTTGTGTCCAGTAAGAAATAGTCAATTCGCGAATAAGTTTTGTGAACTGATGAATAAAATGAGTATTCCCTACCACTTGGATTTGCTATTCTCCAAACATCAGCTATGTTATTATTTTTTATATAAGTATTTAAAAATTCACAGGTCTTGGTTTTAACAAGACGCTTCCCTAGCTTTATTGATTTATCTAAATATGGATCTATAACACAATTGAAATCTCCCCCCATTATTATATTTTGAAAATTATGCTCTGCGATTAAATCTATTATTTTCCTAAAAAATTGTGGGTTATCAAAATTAGGCGCGTAAATATTTATCATAGTTAATGGTGTATTGTAAATTTCTCCTGTGACTATAACATATATCTTCCCTCTTTATCAGATATGGAATTCTTTAATTTAAAAGGTATGCCCTTCCGAATTATAATGGCCGTGCCTCTTGCTTTAGAGGTGAATGAGGAGTAATAGGTTTGACCTATCCAATTTGCCCTTAATCTGATCTGAGTTTGTTGTTTCAAATGTGTCTCTTGTAGGAACGCAATATCCATATTTAATGATTTTAATTGTGCCAGAATTTTACCTCTTTTAATTGGCTCATTCGCACCTCTGATGTTCCAACTACAGAAGGTGAGACCTCCGGTATTTATTCGACTATTATCTTGCATTGGCTATTATTACCAGACTGTATGCTTCATGTGATGCAGCCAAGTACCTCAGAATCCCGAATCCAGAGTTGTCCTTCATAATTTCTACAGTAGTTTTACATCTCCTGACATTATTAAACATAATTGAGGGGAAGAGAAAAACATAAAATAAAGTGTACATAAAAATGATTAAGTCATGCAACACATAATTGTGAATAAACAAAAAAAGTGAATGTAATTTATCAAAAAAGCGATAAATTACAAAAAAGCCACCTAAGGTAGCTAGTTTTGTTTTAAATTTGACCTCCGTCGATGAAATTATGCACTGGGCCCTATCCCCCTGTTAGAATTTGACCCAACGTTAGTCGGTTCCCTCTAATTGTTACCAAAATTATCATATCAGGTCATCGCTGAACAGTTTAAAATAGAATAAAATAAAAGGGAAGGTAGAAGATTTGGATTAAAATAAAAATAATTATGGGTTAAAATACCTCATCAAAACTTACACTTTTCATTTACCTGTATGTTAGTTAATTCATTATTAGTATTTAGTAATTAAAATATATGTCTAACCTCCCCCACCCTTACTGCTATATAGTTAATCGTGTTAGTATAGGACATTACGCCTTTAACGTTGGTTGAGTATATTGTGCGTAATTGGTTAATTAGTTAGTTAGTTATATGTGTAAATAATAGGTCATATAGTGTGAAACAGATGCCTCTTATCATGGCCATTTCAAAAGGCGACAATCTCATAGTTCTCCGTGCTTCAGAGTTTGGTGACGTGCTTGCAACCTTGAGCTTTCATATGTGCTTTCAGTTCAGAAGATTAGTTCGGCCTATGTTATTAAATAGCACATTCTTGGCAGATAAGACTGTCTGGTAACTGTCTGAAGCGTTCAAGTGTTTTAATTTGAACAGAAAAAACAGTTTCCAGACAAAATGTCAATTAATCTGATCCTGGTTGAGTTTTGTTTAAAATCTCCTCGGCGTATTTGCAAGCAGCGTCCGGGTCGGTAAATGAGCGTTGCTTGCCCTTAAACGTAATTAGCATTTTTGCTGGATAGATCACGCCATAACGAACTTCAGAATGTCCATATAAAACACTGCTTGCCCTTTTAAACTCGCGTCTTTTTGCCAGAATTTCCCGAGGGTAATCCCTGTAGAATCTTACGATATTATCAGCGAATGTAAGATTTTCTCCATAGTTTATCTTCTTTAATAGAGTTTCCACAGTTGAAATATCTAGAAACTTTACAATAATTTGCCTTGGTTTAGCATTATCGTGTTTTTGGAGGCGACCCACTCGATGAGCCAGATCTATCTTTGGTTTTTCAGGAAGTTTGAAAACATCTTTAAGTAGATTAGTAATAAAATCACGCATTTGAAGGCCGTGTTCCGCACCCTCTTTAACTCCTACTAATCTCAGATTTTGTCTCCTAGACCTGGCCTCTAAATCTTGACATTTCTCATTCAGTTTATTCGTTAACTCCCAATTCGTATCGTGTTGTTTTTTCAGACCTGTTATCTCTTGGCTCATCTGTTCCATCTCACCCTCCATTTCTTCCATCAATTTTTCCGTGTCTGTTAATTGCTTCAGCAGGATGTCATGTTTGTTGTTATAATCTCTCCGCATACTTTCCATTTCCTTCGCTGTGCTGGACTCCAAATCTTTAAACTGCTGATTCAGGGCTACATAAAGCTCTTTTACTTCGCCACAGCTATTATCAATTTTCTTAGAAAGATTGCCCTCCATAGTGGAGAAGTTATTCTGAATTGTAGAATTCATTTTGGCAAGTTGCTTCTGAAGATCTTTACTAATGTCTTTAAGAATATTAGCTCTTACCGTTTCTTCCCAGCTTTTCATTTCTTTCTCCTTTGTATCACTTCTCGCAGCCATATCGCTTGTAGGTTGTTGAGGTTCCAGCTCCTCTTCCAAACTTTCAAACGTGAGTTCAGGGGTAGTTTCAAGCTCATCCAGAGCTTTTTGGAGCTGGAGACTGATTGTAGTTTTCTTGGGTCCTCTCTGACCTCTTCTCTTTCTCATCCAGTTTTTACGATAAGATCGTTTTAAATCCCAAAACCACCAGTACCGTTTGATGGAGTCAGTACCCTTGACGTTCAGCAAACCTGATAAGAATTTTTAACTCGATCCTGGCATGGGAGTCGACTTTAAACGCGATTTGTCTGGAGGAGAGCTCAGTGCAGCTGCCTTCACTGCTTCATAGCAGCCACCGGAAGTCATCTGCTGTTTTTTGTAACACATTTTCACCAGGTTAATTCCTGGGATGGCGGGACTGACATATGATAAAAGAATGGGTCAACTGGGCTTGTATTTACTGAAATTTAGAAGGATAAGAGGATATATTGTAGAAACATATAACATTCTTAAAGGATTGGACAGGCTAGATACAGGAAAAATGTCCCCAATGTTGGGGAGTCCAGAACCAGGGGTCACAGTTTAATTATCAGCGGTAGGCCATTTAGGACCGAGACGCGGAAACACTTTTTCACCCAGAGAGTTGTGAATCTGTGGAATTCTCTACCACAGAAGGCAATGGAGGCCAATTCACTGGATGTTTTTAAGAGTGTTAGATTTAGCTCTTACGGCTAACGGTATCAAGGGATATGGGGAGAAAACAGGAACGGGATACTGATTGTGGATGATCAGCCATGATTATAATGAATGGTGGTGCTGGCTGGAAGTATGGGAGCAGAGAGGTTCTACTGCAGTTGTACAGGGTCTTGGTGAGACCACACCTGGAGTATTGCATACAGTTTTGGTCTCCTAATCTGAGGAAGGACATTCTTGCCATAGAAGGAGTACAGAGAAGGTTCACCAGACTGATTCCTGGGATGTCAGGACCTTCATCTGAAGAAAGACAGGATAGACTCGGCTTGTACTCGCTAGAATTTAAAAGATTGAGGGGGGATCTTATAGAAACTTACAAAATTCTAAAGCGGTTGGACAGGCTAGATGCAGGAAGATTGTTCCCGATGTTGGGGAAGTCCAGAACAAGGGGTCACAGTTTAAAGATAAGGGGGAATTCTTTTAGGACCGAGATGAGAAAAACATTTTTCACACAGAGAGTGGTGAATCTGTGGAATTCTCTGTCACAGAAAGTAGTTGAGGCCAGTTCATTGGCTATATTTAAGAGGGAGTTAGATGTGGCCCTTGTGGCTAAAGGGATCAGGGGGTATGGAGAGAAAGCAGGTACAGGATATTGAGTTGGATAATCAGCCATGATCGTATTAAATAGCGGTGCAGGCTCGAAGGGCCGAATGGCCTACTCCTGCACCTATTTTCTATGTTTCTATCAAAGAGGTAGTTAGTAGTTCAGCACTGCTCTCTGGTTGTTGTAGCATGATTCAGGTACCTGATAACAGCTGGGAAGAAACTATCCCCAAATCTGCAAATCAGTGAGAAGAAATGGGTGACGTTTCTGGTCCAGACCCTTCTTCAGACTGAGAGTGAGGGGGGAGAGAGAGAGAGACGGAGATAAGGAAGTGAAAAGTGTGAAAACGAGACAAAGGTTATGAAGTTCGAGGAAAATGTAGATGGATGATTGTTAGCGGGGAGAGGGTGACAACGAAACAAACAGAGATAAGATTTAATCAGGAGGACAGACAGACTGGTCCTAGAATAGGAAAGGGGAGGAATTAAGAGAGAGGGAGAGCAAGGGTTTCTTGCTTACGTTATGTTATTCATAACATAGAAACATAGAAACATAGAAATTAGGTGCAGGAGTAGGCCATTCGGCCCTTCGAGCCTGCACCGCCATTCAATATGATCATGACTAATCATCCAACTCAGTATCCCGTACCTGCCTTCTCTCCATACCCCCTGATCCCCTTAGCCACAAGGGCCACATCTAACTCCCTCTTAAATATAGCCAATGAACTGGCCTCAACTACCCTCTGTGGCAGAGAGTTCCAGAGATTCACCACTCTCTGTGTGAAAAAAAAGTTCTTCTCATCTCGGTTTTAAAGGATTTCCCCTTTATCCTTAAGCTGTGACCCCTTGTCCTGGACTTCCCTAACATCGGGAACAATCTTCCTGCATCTAGCCTGTCCAACCCCTTAAGAAATTTGTAAGTTTCTATAAGATCCCCTCTCAATCTTCTAAATTCTAGAGAGTATAAACCAAGTCTATCCAGTCTTTCTTCATAAGACAGTCCTGACATCCCAGGAATCAGTCTGGTGAACCGTCTCTGCACTCCCTCTATGGCAATAATGTCCTTCCTCAGATTTGGAGACCAAAACTGTACGCAATACTCCAGGTGTGGTCTCACCAAGACCCTGTACAACTGCAGTAGAACCTCTCTGCTCCTATACTCAAATCCTTTTGCAATGAAAGCTAACATACCATTCGCTTTCTTTACTGCCTGCTGCACCTGCATGCCTACCTTCAATGACTGGTGTACCATGACACCCAGGTCTCGCTGCTCCTCCCCCTTTCCCAATCGGCCACCATTTAGATAATAGTCTGCTTTCCTGTTTTTGCCACCAAAATGGATAACCTCACATTTATCCACATTATACTGCATCTGCCAAACATTTGCCCACTCACCCAGCCTATCCAAGTCACCCTGCAGTCTCCTAGCATCCTCCGCACAGCTAACACTGCCCCCCCCAGCTTAGTGTCATCCGCAAACTTGGAGATATTGCCTTCAATTCCCTCATCCAGATCATTAATATATATTGTAAATAGCTGGGGTCCCAGTACTGAGCCTTGGGGTACCCCACTAGTCACTGCCTGCCATTGTGAAAAGGACCCGTTTACTCCTACTCTTTGCTTCCTGTTTGCCAGCCAGTTCTCTATCCACATCAATACTGAACCCCCAATGCCTTGTGCTTTAAGTTTGTATACTAATCTCTTATGTGGGACCTTGTCGAAAGCCTTCTGGAAGTCCAGATACACCACATCCACTGGTTCTCCCCTATCAACGCTACTAGTTACATCCTCGAAAAATTCTATAAGATTCGTCAGACATGATTTACCTTTCGTAAATCCATGCTGACTTTGTCCAATGATTTCACCACTTTCCAAATGTGCTGCTATCCCATCTTTAATAACTGACTCTAGCAGTTTCCCCACTACCGATGTTAGACTAACTGGTCTGTAATTCCCCATTTTCTCTCTCCCTCCCTTCTTAAAAAGTGGGGTTACGTTTGCTACCCGCCAATCTTCAGGAACTACTCCAGAATCTAAAGAGTTTTGAAAGATTATTACTAATGCATCCACTATTTCTGGAGCTACTTCCTTAAGTACTCTGGGATGCAGCCTATCTGGCCCTGGGGATTTATCGGCCTTTAATCCATTCAGTTTACCCAACACCACTTCCCGGCTAACCTGGATTTCACTCAATTCCTCCAACTCCTTTGACCCGCGGTCCCCTGCTATTTCCAGCAAATTATGTATGTCTTCCTTAGTGAAGACGGAACCAAAGTAGTTATTCAATTGGTCCGCCATATCCTTGTTCCCCATGATCAACTCACCTGTTTCTGACTGCAAGGGACCTACATTTGTTTTAACTAATCTCTTTCTTTTCACATATCTATAAAAACTTTTGCAGTCAGTTTTTATGTTCCCTGCCAGTTTTCTTTCATAATCTATTTTACCTTTCCTAATTAAGCCCTTTGTCCTCCTCTGCTGGTCTTTGAATTTCTCCCAGTCCTCCGGTATGCTGCTTTTTCTGGCTAATTTGTACGCATCATCCTTCGCTTTGACTATCCCTGATTTCCCTTGTTATCCATGGATGTACTACCTTCCCTGATTTATTCTTTTGCCAAACTGGGATGAACAATTTTTGTAGTTCATCCATGCAGTCTTTAAATGTCTTCCATTGCATATCCACCGTCAACCCTTTTAGAATTAATTGCCAGTCAATCTTGGCCAATTCACGTCTCTGAATGTAAGCTGCGTGTAAGCTGCCCAAGTGAAATATGAGGTGCTGTTCCTCCAGTTTGTGTTGGGCCTCACTCTGACAGTGGAGGAGGCCCAGGACAGAAAGGTGTCTCTGTGTCTCCCTCTCCCTTGGCTCTTAACTGTACTCAATATTGTGAGAAGTTTTGAGCACCGTATGTGGCTCTAGAGAGGGTCGAGAGGAGGTTTACATGAATGATCCCAGGAATTAGATGATTAACATATGGTGAGCGTTTGACAGCACTGGGCCTGTACTCGCTGGAGTTTAGAATAATGAGTGAGGAACCTCTTTGAAACGTACAGAATAGTGAATGGTTTGGATAGAATGGATGTGGAGAGAATGTTTCCACTTGTGGGAGAGTATCGGACCAGAGGTTATAGCCTCAGAATTAAGGGATGTTCTTTTAGGAAGGAGATGAGGAGGAATATCTTTAGTCAGAAGGTGATGAATCTGTGGAATTCTTTGCCACAGAAGATGTGGAGGCCAATTCAGTGGACGTATTTAAGACAGAGCTAGATAGATTCTTGATTAGTACGGGTGTCAGAGGTTATGGGGAGAAGGCAGGAGAATGGGGTTAGGAGGGAGAGATAGATCGGCCATTATTGAATGGCGGAGTATCCTTGATGGGCCGAATGGCCTAATTCTGCTCCTATCATCATGACCTTGTATAGTACGATTTGCCTGGGTTGCATGCAAACACTGAATTCTGGTACACATGGAAATTTACAACCATACCAATAGATGGGCCGAAGAATGGTTGTGTGGTTGGAGCTGTTTCAAAACCAAGCTGATAAAATGCTTTGTAACAGGCCCTTCAGGGGGTGGAATGGGGAGATATTCCGTTTGCATTCATAGCAAAAGGATTTGATATGTTAGCATTCATAGCAAACGGATTTGAGTATAGGAGCAGGGAGGTTCTACTGCAGTTGTACAGAATTCTCTGCCACAGAAGGTAGTTGAGGCCAGTTCATTGGCTATATTTAAGAGGGAGTTAGATGTGGCCCTTGTGGCTAAAGGGATCAGGGGGTATGCAGAGAAGGCAGGTACAGGGTACTGAGTTGGATGATCAGCCATGATCATCTTGAATGGCGAATGGTGCAGGCTCGAAGGGCCAAATGGCCTACTCCTGCACCTATTTTCTATGTTTTCTATGTTGTCCTGCTAAAGAATTTAATGGTACTTCCTGGGACATGTGACAATAAAACATTCTTCAATCTGGACTCTTGGCCAAGATTATTAATTGTCCCGAGTGTGTGTCGGATAGTGCTAGTGTGCGGGTATCGCTGGTCAGCATGGACTCGGTGGGCCGAAGGGCCTGTTTCTGTGCTGTATCTCTAAACTAAACACAGAACTAGTGTGTGGCTGTGTGATCGCTAGTCAGCATAGACTCGGTGGGCAAAGAGGGCCTGTTTCTATACTGTATCTCTAAACTAAACACAGAACTATTGTGTGGCTGGGTGATCGCTGGTCAGCATGGACTCGGTGGGCTGAAGGGCCTGTTACCATGCTGTATCTCTAAACTAAACACAGAACTAGTGTGTTGACGGGTGATCGATGGTCAGAGCAGACAAAGGGCCTGTTTCTGTGCTGTATCTCTAAACTAAACACAGAGCTAGTGTGTGGACGGGTGATCGATGGTCGGCACGGATTCGGTGGACCGAAGGACGCGTTTCCACTCTGTATCTCTAAACTAAACTAAGCTCTCAGCAATTTCTTGTGGTCTTGAGCAGAGCTGTTGCCAAACCATGGTGTGAAGCAACCTAACAGTGTTCTTTCACAATTCATGTGCAGATGTTGGTGTGAGTCAGTGGAGAAATGACAAACTTCCTTCATCTTTTGAGCAAGATGAGACATTAGTGTGCCTTATTGACCACAGCTTCAATGTAGTTGATGCAGGGTATGTTGTTGGTGATGTTCACTGTCCTAAGGTCATACGTGATAGGAGGAGAATAAGGCCATCAAGTCTACTCCACCATTCAATCATGGCTGATCTATCTCTCCCTCCTAACCACATTCTCCTGCCTTCTCCCCATAACCCGACACCCGCACTAATCAACAATCTATCTATCTCTGCCTTAAAAATCGGCACGGACTTGTACGGCCGAGATGGCCTGTTTCCGTGCTGTAATTGTTATATGGTTATAAAATATCCACTGACTTGTCCTCCACAGCCGTCTGTGGCAACGAATCCCACAGATTCACCACCCTCTGATTAAGGAAATTCTTTCCCGTCTCCTTTGTAGAGGAATGTCCTTTAATTCTGAAGCTGTGACCTCTAGTCCTGGACTCTCCCACTAGTGGAAACATTCTCTCTACATCCACGCTATCCAAGCCTTTCACTGTTCGGTAAGTGTCAATGAGGTGTCCCTTCATACTTCTAAACTCCAGCGAGTACAGGCCCAATGCTGACAAATGCTCATCGTATGATGAAGCCACCATTCTAATAAACCTCCTCTGGGTCCTCTCCAGCGCCAGTACATACTTCCTCAAATATAGGGCCCAAAACTGCTCCCAATACTCCATGTGCGGTCTGATCAGCATGTTATAAAGCCTCAGCATTTTCTCATTTTATGGTCACTACCTCTGAACGGTTCTTTTACCATAATCAACCTGATTAAATCTGGTTTGTTATACAATAGTTTTAGTTTTAGAGATACAGAGTGGAAACAGGCCCTTCAGCCCACCGAGTCTGCGTTGACCAGCGATCTCTGCACTCTAACACCATCCTGCACACACAAGGGACAATTTGCTAATTTATACAAGCCAATTAACCTACAAACCTGTAAGATCATTGGAGTGTGGGAGGAAACCGGAGCATGGGGAGAACATACAAACTCTGTAAAGACAGCACCTACAGTCAGGATTGAACCTGGGTCTCTGGCGCTGTGAGGCAGCAACTCTACCGCTGTGCCACTATGCCCCCCATATAGCAATGCCAAGCCAAATTGCCCAGTATGCTCGATTACAAGCTGCTCTTAGAAGCCATCTCAAAGACTCTACAAATTCCTTCTGTTGATATCCAGTACCAACTTGAATTTCCCAGTCTATCTGCATATTGATACCGCCATGACCTTTATCCTGCTGCAACCTTACACCACCTTCCTTGCCAACCACAACATCACAAATTTTAATATCATCTGAAATTTGCAAATTATACTTTCTCCCACTGAGACACAAAAGATGCAGATGCTGGAATCTGTAGCGGCATTCCATCTGCTGAGGAAACTCAGCGCGTCAGACAGCATTTCATACGTTTGTAAGATACAGTAACAGACTTAGGCCATTCGGCCCATCAAGTCCACTCTGCCATTCAATCGTGGCTGATCTATCTTTCCCTCTCGACCACATACTCCTGCCTTCTTCCCATAACCACTGACCCCTTTACTAATCAAAAATCTGTCAATCTCCGCCTTGAAAACACATTGACTTGGACTCCACAGCCGTCTGGAAACGAATTCCACAGATTCACCACCCTCTGGCTAAAGAAATGCCTCCTCATCTCCTTCCTAAAAGAATGTCCTTTAATTCTGAGGCTGTGACCTCTCCCACTAGTGGAAATATCCTCTCCACATCCACTCTATCCAGGCCTTTCACTATTCGGTAAGTTTCATTGAGGTCCCATCTCATTCTTCTAAACTCCAGCGAGTACAGGCCCAGTGCCGTCAAACGGTCATCCTATGTAAACCCACTCATTCCTGGGACCATTCGTGTAAACCTCCTCTGGACCCTCTGCAGAGCCGGTACATCCTTCATCAGATACGGGGCTGAAAATTGCTCACAATATTCCAAATGCAGCCTGACCAGCGCCTTATAGAGCCTCAGCATTACATCCATCAAGTCAAGTCAACTTTATTTGTCACATACCATATAACAATTACAGCACGGAAACAGGCCATCTTGGCCCTACAAGTCCGTGCTGAACAAAATTTTTTTTTTTTCTCCCCTTAGTCCCACCTGCCTGCACTCATACCATAACCCTCCATTCCCTTCTCATCCATATGCCTATCCAATTTATTTTTAAATGATACCAATGAACCTGCCTCCACCATTCCACTGGAAGCTCATTCCACACCGCTACCACTCTCTGAGTAAAGAAGTTCCCCCTCATATTACCCCTAAACTTCTGTCCCTTAATTCTGAAGTCATGTCCTCTTGTTTGAATCTTCCCTATTCTCAAAGGGAAAAGCTTGTCCACATCAACTCTGTCTATCCTTCTCATCATTTTAAAGACCTCTATCAGGTCCCCCCTTAACCTTCTGCGCTCCAGAGAATAAAGACCTAACTCACTCACACAACACACTCACTCACAACACTCACTCACTCACACCTACACACAGTCTCCCTCTCCCTCACACACACACATTCTCTCTCACATGCACATACACACACACATCCTCAAGATCTCGGAGAAAACCCACGCAAGTCACGGGGAGAACGTGCGAACTCCATACAGACAGGCACCGGTGGTCAGGATCGAACCAGTGTCTCTGGCGCTGTGAGGCAGCAGCTCTACCCACTGCGCCACCGTGCAGCCCACATGTACAGTATTTTGTGTTCCCCACCTGTATGTAGCCTGTCTGACCTCTGCCTGACATTGTTGTATCATATTGGTCTTTCTACCCTCAAAGCCTCCCTCTATGTATCGTCACTCCTCACATTGCTTAAAACACAAAATGCTGGAGCAACTCAGTGGGTCAGGCAACATCTTTGGAGTCATAGTCTTACAGCGTGGAAACAGGGCCTTCAGCCCAACTTGCCCACACCGGCCAACGACCCCCATCTACACTAATCCCACCTGCCCTACTTCGACCCATATCCCTCCAAACAAGTCCAATCCATGTTACCTGTCCAACTGTTTTTTAAACGTTGCAATGGTCCCAGTCTCAACTCCCTCCTCCAGCAGCTCGTTCCATACACCCACCATCTTCTGTGTGGAAAAATGTTAACCCTCAGGTTTTATTAAATCTTCTTCCCTCTTAAACCTATGTCCTCACAACACCCGTATTCTTGAACTGTGATCCCTGGTTCTGGACTCCACCAACATCAGGAACATTTTTCCTGCATCTAGCCTGTCATATAACCACATAACAATTACAGCATGGAAACAGTCCATCTTGGCCCCTTCTAGTCCATGCCGAACACTTATTCTCCCCTAGTCCCATCTACCTGCACTCAGACCATAACCCTCCATTCCTTGTATTTAAGAAGGAACTGCAGATGCTGGAAAATCAAAGGTACACAAAAAAGCTGGAGAAACTCAGCGGGTGCAGCAGCATCTATGGAGTGAAGGAAATAGGCAACATTTCGGGCCGAAACCCTCCATTCCTTTCCTGCCCATATACCTATCCAATTTAGTTTTAAATGATAAAATCGAACCTGCCTCCACCACTTCCACTGGAAGCTCATTCCACACAGCTACCACTCTCTGAGTAAAGAGGTTCCCCCTCATGTTGCCCCTAAACTTTTGTCCCTTAATTCTCAAATCAATCCTATCGAATCCCTTAAGAATTTTATATGTTTCTCTAAGATCCCCTCACATCGTTCTAAATTCCAGTGAATGCAAGCCCAGTCAATCCATTCTTTCATCATATGACAGTCCCTCCATCCCGGGAATTAACCTGGTGAACCTACGCTGCACTCTCTCAATAGCAAGAATGTCCTTCCTTAAATTGGTTGACCAAAACTGCACACAATACTCCAGGTGCGGTCTCACCAGGGCCCTGTATAACTGCAATAGGATCACCTTGCTCCTTTCTCAAATCCTCTCGCTATGAACAATTTAATGAAGCCTGAGGGTTAACATTTTTCCACACAGAGGGTGGTGGGTGTATGGAACAAGCTGTTGGAGGAGGGAGTTGAGACTGGGACCATTGCAATTCGACAAGTCCCACATAAGAGATTAGTATACAAACCTAAAGCACACGGTATTGGGGGTTCAGTATTGATGTGGATAGAGAACTGGCTGGCAGACAGGTAGCAAAGAGTAGGAGTAAACGGGTCCTTTTTACAATAGCAGGCAGTGACTAGTGGGGTACCGCAAGGCTCAGTGCTGGGACCCCAGCTATTTACGATATATATTAATGATTTGGAATAGGGAATTGAATGCAACATCTCCAAATTTGCGGATGACACAAAGCTTGGGGGGCAGTGTTAGCTGTGTGGAGGATGCTAGGAGGCTGCAAGGTGACCTGGCAAATGTGAGTGGGCAAATGCATGGCAGATGTAGTATAATGTGGATAAATGCGAGGTTATCCACTTTGGTGGCAAAAACAGGAAAGTAGACTATTATCTAAATTGTGGCCGATTAGGAAAGGGGGAGATGCAACGAGACCTGGGTGTCATGGTACACCAGTCATTAAAAGTAGGCATGCAGGTACAGCAGGCAGTGAAGAAGGTAGATAGATAGCCTTTTTTATTGTCATTCAGACTTAGTCTGAACGAAATTGCAGCAGCCATACATATAATACAATACAATAAAACAACAATAAACACACATTAACATCCACCACAGTGAGTCCACCCAGCATCTCCTCACTGTGATGGAGGCAAAAGTCTTAGGTCGCAGTCTCTTCCCTCCTCTTCTCCCTCTGCGCTGGGGCGATACCCCCCGCCCCCCCCGGGCGATGTTAAAACAGTCCCGCGGCTCAAACACCGCGGCCCGGGGTGGTTGAAGCTGCCGCCCACCAGTCCTGCAGAAACAGCTGCTGGCCCGCGGCCGAACCCCGTACTCAGGCCGCCGCCGCCAGAACACCGTCCCAGCCACCCTCACGTGAGTACTGTGCCGTCTTCAGCCTCGGGCTGGGCCGCCCCGACTTGGGCGCCGAACCTCCCCCGGACCGGGCCGCCCCGACTTGGGCGCCGAATCTCCCCCCGGACCGGGCCGCCCCGACCTGGTCATCGCTTCTCCCCCCGGCCTGGGCCGCCCCGCCCTGGCCACCGCTTCCCCCCCCGGCCCGGCCCGCCGCCCCGACTTGGGCGCCGAACCTCCCCCGGACCCGGGCCGCCCCGACTTGGGCGCCGCTTCTCCCCCGGACCGGAATACTGCGCCGTCTTCAGCCTCGGGCGGGGCCGCCCCGACTTGGGCGCCGCTTCTCCCCCCGGACCGGGCCGCCCCGACTTGGGCGTCGCTTCCTCCCCCAGACCGGGCCGCCCCGACTTGGGCGTTGCTTCTCCCCCGGACCGGGCCGCCCCGACTTGGGCGCCGCTTCGCCCCCCGGACCGGGCCGCCCCAACTTGGGCGCCGAACCTCCCCCGGACCGGGCCGCCCCGACTTGGGCGCCGAACCTCCCCGGACCGGGCCGCCCCCCCCGACCTTGGCCGCCCCGACTTGGGCGCCGAACCTCCCCCGGACCGGGCCGCCCCCCCGACTTGGGCGGGGCGCCCCGACTTGGGCGTCTCCCCCCGGACCGGGCCCCGCCCCCGACTTGGGCGCCGCCCCGACTTGGGCCCCCTCCCCCGGACCGGGCCGCCCCGACTTGGGCGCCGAACCTCCCCCGGACCGGGCCGCCCCGACTTGGGCGCCGCCGGACCGGGCCGCCCGACTTGGGCGTCCGAGGTCCCCCCCCCCTCCCCCCCCGCCCCGACTTGGGCGCCGACCGGGCCGCCCCGACTTGGGCTGCCCTCCTCCGGGCCGCCCCGCAATGGGCGCCGCTTCCCGAGCTCGGCCGCTCCGACGGGAGCCTCGTTCCACCCTCGGGCTGGCCGCCCTCACGGGAGCGTCCCAACCTCTTCCAGCCCTGAGCCGGACCACCCTCACGGGAGCGAGCTCAGAGCGAGTCCTGACGGTGCTCTGCCTCCGGAGCCTCGAGGTCGTCAGCTACATTAGGCCTCAGCGCAGACGGAGGCAGGAGAAGGGGAATATGACCAAAAGGTCGTATTCCCCCGCAGGGAGAGACTGCAAACCCCGTTTCAACCCCCCCCCCCCCCCCAAAACACAAGCTAAAACCAAAAAACTAAACTAACCAAACAAAATAAACAACATAAAAAACACAAAGACAACGGGACCGCCGGTGAGCCGCTGCAGCCAGAGCCGCGCCGCCACTCCGAAGGTGAATGGTATGTTAGCATTCATAGCAAAAGGATTTCAGTATATGAGCAGGGAGGTTCTACTGCAGTTGTACAGGGTCTTGGTGAGACCACACCTGGAGTATTGCATACAGTTTTGGTCTCCTAATCTGAGGAAGGACATTCTTGCCATAGAAGGAGTACAGAGAAGGTTCACCAGACTGATTCCTGGGATGTCAGGACTTTCATAAGAAAGTCATATGGGATGTCAGGACTTTCATACTGGATAGACTCGGTTTGTACTCGCTAGAATTTAGAAGATTGAGGGGGGATCTTATAGAAACTTACAAAATTCTTAAGGGGTTCGAAAGGCTAGATGCAGGAAGATTGTTCCCGATGTGGGGGGAGGGGGGAGAGAGGGGGGGGGGGGGGGGGGTAGGGGGGGGGGGGGGGGGGGGGGGGGGGGGGGGGGGGGGGGGGGGGGGGGGGGGGGGGGGGGGAGGGAGGGGGGGGGGGGGGGGGGGGGGGGGAGGGAGGGAGGAGGGGGGGGGGGGGGGGAGGGGGGAGGGGGGGGGGGGAGGGGGAGGGGGGGGGGGAGGGGGGGGGAGTGGGAGAGGGGAGGGGGGGGGGGAGGGGGAAGGGGGGGGGGGAGAGAGAGAGAGACAGGAGGCGGTAGCGTGGGGTTCATTTTCCCACACAAGCCACAGGTGACTAGACAATCTGAACCCAAGCACCAAGTTGAAAGCTGCCAAAGGTGCGCATCCCTCGGGACAGCCCCCACTCTCCCATGGCCACTCTCCACGGGCTCTGGGTCGGGTGGAGCGGAGGTTTGGGACAATGTTCATGCCTTCACAGTAATGTGATGGACGCGGGGGTCTGGACCAATCGCTGACAAGTCCCGCCCCCCGGCAACTTCATGTCCGTTATTGGACGTTTCTGTTGAGTGGCAGTCGGTCCTGTGGCCTGTGGGCGACGCCGCCTTTCGGGTAGGTGGCGTTTCGACAGAGCAGCCATTCGGTAAGTTTGCTTTTAGGCGACACAGCTTTTCGGTTTGTTGGCCTTTAGGTTTCCCGCCCTTTGGGTTAGTTTACATTTAGCCGTCCCTTCCTTTCGGTTAGTAGGCGTTTTGTCTTCGTAATCTTTTGGTTTATTGTCGTTTCGGCCTCATTTCCATTCCGTTCTTCGACTTCTTTGCTTCGACCTCTCGTCTGTCGGCACTACGTCCTCACACAAAGTCAATGTGTTTTCAAGGCAGAGATTGACAGATTCTTGACTAGTACAGGTGTCAGTGGTTATGGGGAGAAGGCAGGAGTATGGGGTCGAGTGGGAAAGATAGATCAGCCATGATTGAATGGCGAGTGGACTCGAAGGGCCAAATCGCCTATGTCTGCTACTGCATCTTTGGTACTTATGAAATGCTGCCCGACCCGCTGAGTTCCCTCAGCAGATGGAATGTCGCTACAGATTCCAGCATCTGCAATATTTGTGTATCAGTGGGAGAAAGTATCATTTGCAAATTTCCAGGTGATATGAACATTTGTGATGTGGTTGGTAAGGAAGGTGGTGTAAGGTTGCAGCAGGATAAAGGTCATGGGCTATCAATATGCAGGTAGACTGGGAAATTCAAGTTGCTACTGGATAGCAAGGGAAGGAATTTGTAGAGTCTTTGAGATGGCTTGTAAGATCAGCTTGTAATCGAGCATACTGGGCAATTTGGTTTGGCATTGATATATGGGGGGGCATGGTGGCACAGCGGTAGAGTTGCTGCCTCACAGCGCCAGAGACCCAGGTTCAATCCTGACTGTAGGTGCTGTCTTTACAGAGTTTGTATGTTCTCCCCATGCTCCGGTTTCCTCCCACACTCCAAAGATCTTACAGGTTTGTTGGTTAATTGGCTTGTATAAATTAGCAAATTGTCCCTTGTGTGTGTAGGATGGTGTTAGTGTGCGGGGATCGATGGTCAGCGCAGACTCAGTGGGCTGAAGGGCCTGTTTACACTCTGTATCTCTAAAACTAAAACTAAGAACTAAAACTATTGTGTAACAAACCGGATTTGATCGGGGTGATTATGGTAAAAGAAGCATTCGGAGGTAGTGACCATAAATTGATAAAATGCTGAGACTTTATAACATGCTGGTTAGACCGCACATGGAAGCAGTTTATGGCCCTATATATGAGGTGGTATTTACTGGCGTTGGAGAGGGTCCAGAGGAGGTTTTTGAGAATGATGGCTTTAACATATGATGAGCATTTGTCTGCATTGGGCCTGCACTCGCTGGAGTTTAGAAGAATGAGGGGGAACCTTATTGACATTTACCAAACAGTGAAAGGCTTGGATAGAGTGGATGTAGAGATAATATTTCCACTAGTGGGAGAGTCCAGGAATAGAGGTCATAGCTTCAGAATTAAAGGGCTTTCCTTTGCAAAGTAGATGAGGAGGAATTTCTTTAATCAGAGGGGGGGTGAATCTGTGGAATTGTTTACCACAGCAGGCTGTGGAGGACAAGTCAATGGATATTTTTAATGCAAAGATAAATAGCTTCTTGATTAGTACGGGTGTTAGGGGTTATGGGGAGAAGGCAGGAAATTGGGGTTAGGAGGGAGAGTTGATCAGCCATCCTGGCGGAGTAGACCAGATGGGCCGAATGGCCAAATTCTGATCCTGTCACTTATGACCTTAAGACTGTAAATATCACCAACAACATACCCTGCATCAACCACATTGAAGCTGTGGTCAATAAGGCACACTGATGTCTCATCTTGCTCAAAAGATGAAGGAAGTTTGTCATTTCTCCAGTGACTTACACCAACTTCTCCACATGAATTGTGAAAGAACACTGTTCGGTTGCATCACACCTTGGTTTGGGACCAGCTCCGCTCAACACCACAAGAAATTGCTGAGAGTTTAGTTTAGTTTAGTTCAGAGATGCAGCGCTGAAACAGGCCACCTCGGCCCACCGAGTCCATGCCGGCCATCGATAACCCATTCACATACTAGTTATATGTTTAGTTTTTGAGCTTCAATACAGAAACAGGACCTTCAGCCCACCGAGTCGGTGCTGACCAGCGATCATCCGTTCATACACTATTTCTGTGTTTAATTTAGCGATACAGCGCGGAAACAGGTTCTTCGGCCCACCGAGTCCATGCTGACCAGTAATACCCACACACTAACACTATCCTACACACACTAGGGACAATTTACAATTTTGCCAAGCCAATTAACCTACAAACCAGCACATCTTTGGAATGTGGGAGGAAAGCAGAGAAATCGGTGCTGGCTCGAAGGGCCGAATGGCCTCCCTCCTGCAACAATTTTCTAAAACCCAAGCAGGTGAAGAGTCCAGATTCAGGAATATTTTATTGTCACGTCCCGGATTGCGGAATGAAATTCTTACTAGCAGCAGCACAACAGAATATGTAAACGGGCAAACTCCGTACAGACAGGATGCATCGCAGTTTGGTTTGGGAACAGTTCCATCCACACAGCAACAGGCTCTTCGGCCCACCACATCCATACCAAACCCTTTTTTGCCCATCGATTGGTATGGTTATACAATTGCCATGTGTAACAGGATACAGTGTTTGCATGCAACCCAGGTAAGTCGTACTATATAAGGTCATAAGTGATAGGAGCAAAATTAGGCCATTCGGCCCATCAAGTCTACTCTACCATTCAATCATAGCTGATCTATCTCCCTCCTAACCTCATTTTCCTGCCTTCGCCCATAACCCCTGACCACGACTAATCAACAATCTATCCATCTCTGCCTTAAATACATCCACTGACTTGGCCTCCACAATCTTCTGTGGCAAAGCATCCACAGATTCACCACCCTCTGATATTCCTCCTCATCTCCTTCCTAAAAGAAAGTTATTTAATTCTGAGGCTAGAACCTCTGGTCTGATACTCTCCCACTAGTGGAAACATCCTCTCCACATCCACTATATCCAAGCCATCACTATACTGTATGTTTCAATGAGGTCCCCCCCTCATTATTCTAAACTCCAGCGAGTACAGGACCAATGCCGTCAAATGCTCATATGTTAACCCACTCATAGTTGGGATCGTTCTTGTAAACCTCTTCTGGATCCTCACCAGAGCCAGCACATCCTTCCTCAGATACGGGGCCCAAAATTGCTCACAATGTTGAGTACAATACAGACTGAGAGTCAGGGGAGAGGGAGACACAGAGATACCTTTCTGACCTTTCTGTCCTGGGCCTCCTCCATTGTCAGAGTGAGGCCAACGCAAATTGTAGTAACAGCACCTCATATTTCACTTGGGCAGCTTACACCCCAGCGTTATGAATATCGACTTCTCTAACTTCAAGTTACTCTTGCTTTCCCTCTCTTAAGAGGAGTTTAGTATAGGAGCAAAGAGGTCCTCCTGCAGTTGTACAGGGCCCTAGTGAGACCACACCTGGAGTATTATGGGCAGTTTTGCTCTCCAAACTTGAGGAAGGACATTCTTGCTATTGAGGGAGTTCAGCGTTGGTTCACCAGGTTAATTCCCGGGATGGCGGGACTGTCATACACTGAGAGAATGGAGCGGCTGAGTTTGTATACTCTGGAGTTTAGTAGGATCAAAGGGGATCTTATTGAAACATATAAGATTGTTAAGGGTTTGGACACGCTAGAGGCAGGAAACAGGTTCCCAATGTTGGTGGAGTCCTGAACCAGGGGCTACAGTTTAAGAATAACCTTTGTCTCGTTTTCACACCTTTCACTTCCTTATCTCCGTGTCTCCCTCTCCCCTCACTCTCAGTCTGAACAAGGGTCTCGACCCGAAACGTCACCCATTTTTTCTCACTGATTTTCAGAATCGGGGATAGTTTCTGCCCAGCTGTTATCAGGTAACTGAATCATCCTACCACAACCAGAAAGTAGTGCTGAACTACTAACTACCTCTTTGATGACCCTAAGACTATCCTTGATCAGTCTTTGATGGTTTTAGCTTACACTAAACATTATTCCCTTATCATGCATCTGTACACTGTAAATGGAACAATTGTAATCATGTATAGGAAGGAACTTCAGATGCTAGTTTAAACCGTAGATAGACACAGAATGCTGGCGTAACTCAGCAGGACAGGCAGCATCTCTGGAGAGAAGGAATGGGTGACATTTCAGGTTGAGACCCTTCTTCTATCCAGAGATGCTGCCTGTCCCGCTGAGTTACTCCAGCATTTTGTGTTTATCTTCGATTGTAATCATGTGTTATCTGTCCGCTGACTAGTTAGCACGCAACAAAAGCTTTTTGCTGTATCTCGGTACACATGAGAATAAACATAGAAAACATAGAATAAACAAAAATAGGTGCAGGAGAAGGCCATTCGGCCCTTCCAGCCAGCACGGCCATTCAATATGTCCACGTCTGATCATCCAAAATCAGTATTCTGTTCCTGTTTTCTCCACATATCCCTTGATACCGTTAGCCCGTTCTGGACTCCGCCAACATTGGGAATATTATTCCTGCATCTAGCCTGTCCAATCCCTTCAGAATTGTATATGTTTCTATAAGATTCCTTCTCATCCTTCTAAATTCCAATGAATGCAAGCCCAGTCAACCCATTCTTTCATCATTAGTCAGTCCTGCTATCCCGGGAATTAACCTAAAGAAAATGTGTAGGAAAGAACTGCAGATGCTGGTTTAAATTGAAGGTAGACACAAATTGCTGGAGTAACTCAGTGGGACAGGCAGCATCTCTGGAAAGAAGGAATGGGTGATGTTTCAGGTCGATTTCTTTCAGGTCAGGTTTCTTCAGATCTGGTGAACCTACGCTGCACTCCCTCAACAGCAAGAAAACTAAACTAAACTCTCTAGAGATACTGCCTGTCCCGCTGAGTTACTCCGACACTTTGTGTCCATCTTCAGTGTAAACCAGCATCCGCAGTTACCATAATACACAAAGTATTTCAGTGATCAGTTTCTGTACAATTTCACAACTCAACTAAACAGGTGTTTGTTTGTGGGAACGAGCAACAGACACAGAATTACGTACCTGGGCTCTGTCCGCTGCTTGTCTCTGGTGTATCGACTGACAAACTTGTCCTCAGTGGCCATCACTGTGTGGAGAACACGAATGTGTAGAGGGGAAATTTACATCAGGAAACGGAAACAAAATATCAGCAAATAGTTAACCCCTTTCATCCCTGATGGGGCATGACTTTGACTTAGTGGAGGGAGTGCTGTAATGTGGGAAACATAGAAAATAGGTGCAGGAGTAGAGGCCATTCGGCCCTTGGAGCCTGCACCGCCATTCAATATGATCTTGGCTGATCATCCAACTCGGTATCCTGTTCCTGCCTTCTCTCCATACCCCCTGATCCCTTTAGCCACAAGGGCCACATCCAACTCCCTCTTAAATATAGCCAATGAACTGGCCTCAACTACCTTCTGTGGCAGAGAGTTCCAGAGATTCACCACTCTCTGTGTGAAAAATATTTTTCTCATCTCGGTCCTAAAGGATTTCCCCATTATCCTTAAACTGTGACCCCTTGTCCTGGACTTCCCCAACATCGGGAACAATCTTCCTGCATCTAGCTTGTCCAACCCCTTAAGAATTTTGTAAGTTTCTAAGAGTCCTTCACTATCTCTGCAAACCTACTCGGGCTCTGACCCTATCCTAGATCTCTGTAACCCTCACTGGACCCTACTCCCCTCCCTGTCAAATAGGGTGCTCATTTGAACAAGACTGCACTGATTCCAGAAATGTGTGGGAAATAACTGCAGAAAATGGTTTAAATCAAAGATAGACACAAAATACTGGAGTAACTCAGCGGGACAGGCAGCATCTCTGGAGAGAAGGTGACGTTTCGGGTCTGAAGAAGGGTCTCGACCTGAAACATCACTCATTCCTTCTCTCCAGAGATGCTGCCTGACCCGCTGAGTTACTGATTCAAGAATGTCTGTAATTGTGCGAGGCTATTTTGCCCAACTAACTCGGCAAAGGTTTATAATGACTTAGCAGAGAGTGAAAACCTAGATCAGAGAACAGCAGGGTAGAGGAACAGGCCCTTCGGCCCACAATGTCTGTGCCGAACATGATGCCAAATTAATCTCCTTTGTCTGAACATAATCTGGAACTCTGCATTCCCTGCATGTCCATGTGCCTATCTAAAGGCCACCAAAACACCACCATCATCGCTGCCTCCACCATCACTCTCTGGGTAAAAAACGATCCCCACACATTTTAGATCTCATTAAGTTTAGAGATACAGCGCGGAAACAGGCCCTTCAGCCCACCGAGTCCGTGCCGACCATCGATCGCCCATTCACACACCGGTTCTATGTATAGTTTAGAGATACAGTGCAGAAACAGGCCCTTCAGCCCACCGAGTCCATGCCGACCTGCGATCCCGCACACTAGGGACAATTTTACATTTACAGCAAGCCTATTACCCTACAATCCCGTACGTCTTTGGAGTGTGGGAGGAAACCAAAGCTCTCGGAGAAATCCCACGCAGGTCACGGGGAGAAGGTGCAAGCTCTGTACATACAACGCATGTAGTCGGGATCCAACCCGGGTCTCTGGCGCTGTGAGGCAGCAACTCTACCGCTGTGCCACCGTGCCGCAACCTTTCAGCTTTCCCCCTCTGACCTTAATTTACCCCCGTAGGTTATTCCTAGTGTACGAGTAAGAGTCATGGAAACAGTGAAGTTGCAGAGACTAGAGAGGCCCAATGACCTCTTGCATCACGAGGAAGTGGACAGCTATAGTAGCAGGAAATTTAGTGTGAAAAGTAAAAATGTTCTTTTTACAGAATGAAGAGAGAATGTATCGAACAGTTCACCAAAGCTGAGGGTGCAGAACCGTCCCGTTATAAATCAAGAAAGCAAAGTGCTGGAGGAACTCAGCGGATCTGCGGAGCGAGTGGACTAGTGTCTCCAGCTCCTCGTTTCCACAAACAACATTTCAGATTGAGTCCCTTCTTCAGACTGGGGGAATAGAGGGTAGAAAACTGGAAAAGCAAGGTCATAGTCATAGAGTGATACAGGGTGGAAACAGGCCCTTCGGCCCAACTTGCCCACATCGGCCAACATGTCCCAGCTACACTAGTCCCACCTGCCCACATTTGGTCCATATCTGTCCAGACCTGTTCAATCCATGTACCTAGACACAAAATGCTAGAGTAACTCAGCAAGACAGACAGTAGCTCTAGAGAAAAAAGAATGGGCGACGTTTCGGGTCAAAACACTTTTTCAGACTTATCCATGTGTGTCTACCCGATCCATTCCTCTCATGATTTTATACACCCTTCAGCTCAACCTGCCCACCCCGACCAACATGCCCATCTACACTAGTCCCCACCCCGACCAACATGCCCCATCTACACTAGTCCCACCCCGACCAACATGCCCCATCTACACTAGTCCCACCCCGACCAACATGCCCCATCTACACTAGTCCCACCCCGACCAACATGCCCCATCTACACTAGTCCCACCCCGACCAACATGCCCCATCTACACTAGTCCCACCCCGACCAACATGTCCAATCTACACTAGTCCCACCCCGACCAACATGCCCCATCTACACTAGTCCCACCCCGACCAACATGCCCCATCTACACTAGTCCCACCCCGACCAACATGCCCCATCTACACTAGTCCCACCCCGACCAACATGCCCCATCTACACTAGTCCCACCCCGACCAACATGCCCCATCTACACTAGTCCCACCCCGCCCAACATGCCCCATCTACACTAGTCCCACCCCGACCAACATGCCCCATCTACACTAGTCCCACCCCGACCACATGGCCCCAGTGTGGATTGGAGGTGGTAGGGCCCCAGTGTGGATTGGAGGTGGATAGGCCCCAGTGCGGATTGCGAGGTGGTTAGGCCCCCAGTGTGGATTGGAGGTGGGTAGGCCCCAGTGTGGATTGGAGGTGGGTAGGCCCCAGTGTGGATTGGAGGTGGATAGGCCCCCAGTGTGGATTGGAGGTGGATAGGCCCCAGTGCGGATTGGAGGTGGATAGGCCCCAGTGTGGATTGGAGGTGGATAGGCCCCCAGTGCGGATTGGAGGTGGATAGGCCCCAGTGAGGATTGGAGGTGGATTGGAGGTAGCATTGGAGGGGTATAGGCCCCAGAGGTGGATTGGAGGTGGATAGGCCCCAGTGGGGGGATTGGAGGTGGATAGGCCCCAGTGTGGATTGGAGGTGGATAGGCCCCCAGTGTGGATTGGAGGTGGATAGGCCCCAGTGTGGATTGGAGGTGGATAGGCCCCAGTGTGGATTGGAGGTGGGTAGGCCCCCAGTGTGGATGTGGAGGTGGATAGGCCCCCAGTGTGGATTGGAGGTGGATAGGCCCCCAGTGTGGATTGGAGGGGGATAGGCCCCAGTGTGGATTGGAGGTGGATAGGCCCCAGTGTGGATGGGAGGTGGATAGGCCCCAGTGTGGATTGGAGGTGGATAGGCCCCAGTGTGGATTGGAGGTGGATAGGCCCCGGTGCGGATTGGAGGTGGGTGGGCCCCAGTGTGGATTGGAGGTGGATAGGCCCCCAGTGCGGATTGGAGGTGGATAGGCCCCAGTGTGGATTGGAGGTGGATAGGCCCCAGTGTGGATTGGAGGTGGATAGGCCCCAGTGTGGATTGGGATAGGCCCTCATTGCGGATGGAGGTGGATAGGCCCCAGTGTGGATTGGAGGTGGATAGGCCCCCAGTGTGGATTGGAGGTGGATAGGCCCCAGTGTGGATTGGAGGTGGATAGGCCCCCAGTGTGGATTGGAGGTGGATAGGCCCCCAGTGTGGATTGGAGGTGGATAGGCCCCCAGTGGATGGAGGTGGATAGGAGGTGTGTAGGAGGGATAGGGCCCCCAGTGTGTATGGATTGGAGGTGGATAGGCCCAAGTGTGGATTGGAGGTGGATAGGCCCCCAGTGTGGATTGGAAGTGGATAGGCCCCCAGTGTGGATTGGAGGTGGGTAGGCCCCCAGTGTGGATTGGAGGTGGAAAGGCCCACTGTGTGGATTGGAGGTGGATTGGCCCCCAGTGTGGATTGGAGGTGGATAGGCCCCAGTGCGGATTGGAGGTGGATTGGATTGGAGGTGGATAGGCCCCCAGTGCGGATTGGAGGTGGATAGGCCCCCAGTGCGGATTGGAGGTGTGGATAGGCCCCCAGTGTGGATTGGAGGTGGATAGGCCCAGTGTGGATTGGAGGGGGGTAGGCCCCAGTGCGGATTGGAGGTGGAAAGGCCCCAGTGTGGATTGGAGGTGGTGGATAGGCCCCAGTGTGGATTGGAGGTGGATAGGCCCCAGTGTGGATTGGAGGTGGATAGGCCCCAGTGTGGATTGGAGGTGGGAGTGTGGTTTGGAGGTGGGTAGGCCCCAGTGTGGATTAGGCCCCCCGTACGGATTGGTGGTGGATAGCCACAGTGCGGAGGAGGTGGATAGGCCCCAGTGCGGATTGGAGGTGGGTAGGCCCCCAGTGTGGGGATTGGAGGTGGATAGGCCCCAGTGTGGATTGGAGGTGGATAGGCCCCAGTGTGGATTGGAGGTGGATAGGCCCCCAGTGTGGATTGGAGGTGGATAGGCCCCAGTGCGGATTGGAGGTGGATAGGCCCCAGTGTGGATTGGAGGTGGATAGGCCCCAGTGTGGATTGGAGGGGGATAGGCCCCAGTGTGGATTGGAGGGGGATAGGCCCCAGTGTGGATTGGAGGTGGATAGGCCCCAGTGTGGATTGGAGGTGGATAGGCCCCAGTGTGGATTGGAGGTGGATAGGCCCCAGTGTGGATTGGAGGAGGATAGGCCCCAGTGTGGATTGGAGGTGGATAGGCCCCAGTGTGGATTGGAGGTGGATAGGCCCCAGTGTGGAAGCGAGGTCTGTAGGCCCCCAGTGTGGATTGGAGGTGGTTAGGCCCCAGTGTGAATTGGAGGACGGAAGGCCCCAGTGTGGATTGGAGATGGATAGGCCTATTGTGTGGATTGGATGTGTGTAAGCCCCCAGTGTGGATTGGAGGTGGATAGGCCCCAGTGCGGATTGGAGGTGGATAGGCCCCCAGTGTGTGGATTGGAGGTGGATAGGCCCCAGTGCGGATTGTGAGGGGGGATAGGCCCCAGTGTGGATTGGAGGTGGATAGGCCCCCAGTGTGGATGGGAGGTGGATAGGCCTCAGTGTGGATTGGAGGTGGATAGGCCCCAGTGTGGATGTGAGGTTGATAGGCCCCAGTGCGGATGCGAGGGAGGATAGGCCCCCAGTGTGGATTGGAGGTGGATAGGCCCCAGTGTGGATTGGAGGTGGATAGGCCCCCAGTGTGGATTGGAGGTGGATAGGCCCCAGTGTGGATTGCAGGTGGGTAGGCCCCAGTGCGGATTGGAGGTGGATAGGCCCCAGTGCGGATTGGAGGTGGATAGGCCCCAGAGCGGATTGGAGGTGGTATAGGCCCCCAGGGCGGATTGGAGGTGTGTAGGCCTCCGGTGCGGATTGGAGGAGGATAGGGCCCCAGTGTGGATTGGAGGTGAGTAGGCCCCCAGTGTGGATTGGAGGTGGATAGGCCCCAGTGTGGATTGGAGGTGGATAGGCCCCAGTGTGGATTGGAGGTGGATAGGCCCCAGTGTGGATTGGAGGTGGATAGGCCCCAGTGTGGATTGGAGGTGGATAGGCCCCAGTGCGGATTGGAGGAGGTGCGGATTGGAGGTGGATAGGCCCCAGTGTGGATTGGAGGTGGATAGGCCCCAGTGTGGATTGGAGGTGGATAGGCCCCCAGTGCGGATTGGAGGTGGATAGGCCCCAGTGTTGGAGGTGGAGGTGGATAGGCCCCAGTGTGGATTGGAGGTGGATAGGCCCCAGTGCGGATTGGAGGTGGATAGGCCCCGGTTGCGGATGTGGAGGTGGATAGGCCCCAGTGTGGATTGGAGGTGGGTAGGCCCCAGTGCGGATTAGAGGTGGATAGGCCCCAGTGTGGATTGGAGGTGGATAGGCCCCAGTGTGGATTGGAGGTGGATAGGCCCCCAGTGTGGATTGGAGGTGGAAAGGCCCCCAGTGTGGATTGGTTGTGGATAGGCCCACTGTTTGGATGTGGATTGGAGGTGGATAGGCCCCCACTGTGGATTGGAGATGGGTTAGCCCCCAGTGTGGATTGGAGATGGATAGGCCACCAGTGCGGATTGAAGGTGGATAGGCTTCAAGTGTGGATTGGTGTATACGCGCTGCAGTGTGGATGGGAGGTGGATAGGCCCCAGTGTGGATGCGAGGTGGTTAGGCCCCAGTGTGGATTGGAGCCCCCAATGGATAGGCCCCAGTGTGATGGAGGTGGATAGGCCCCCAGTGTGGATTGGAGGTGGATAGGCCCCAGGGTGGATTGGACGTGGGTAGCCCCCAGTGCAGATTGTAGGTGGATAGGCCCCAGTGTGAATTGGAGGTGGATAGGCCCCAGTGTGGATTGGAGGTGGATAGGCCCTCAGTGTGGATTGGAGGTGGATAGGCCCCAGTGTGGATGATTGGTGTGTGGAGGTGGATAGGCCCCCAGTGTGGATTGGAGGCGGATAGGCCCCCAGTGTGGATTGGAGTGGATAGGCCCCAGTGCGGATTGGAGGTGGATAGGCCCCCAGTGTGGATTGGAGGTGGATAGGCCCCCAGTGTGGATTGGAGGTGGGTAGGGCCCCAGTGTGGATTGGAGGTGTGTGGCCCCCAGTGTGGATTGGAGGTGTGTAAGCCAGCAGTGTGGATTGGAGGTGGATAGGCCCCAGTGTGGATGGAGGAGGGATAGGCCCCAGTGTGGATTGGAGGTGGATGTGGGATGGTGCCCCATAGGGAGGTGGAGTGTGGGATTGGAGGTGGATAGGCCCCCAGTGTGGATTGGAGGTGGATAAGCCACCAGTATGGATTGGAGGTGGTTAGGGGGATAGGCCCCAGTGTGGATGCGAAGTGGAATAGGCCCCAGAGTCGATGCCAGGTGGATAGGCCCCCAGTGTGGATTGGAGGTGGGCCCCAGGCCCCAGTGGATGGGATTGGGGTGGGCCCCCAGTGTGGATTGGAGGTGGAGGCCCCCCCAGGTGGATGGAGGTGGGATAGGCCCCAGTGTGGATTGGAGGTGGATAGGCCCCCAGTGTGGATTGGAGGTGGATAGGCCCCAGTGTGGATGGAGGTGGATAGGCCCCAGTGGGATTGGGTGGATAGGCCCCCAGTGTGGATTGGAGGTGGATAGGCCCCAGTTCGGATTGGATATGGGTAGGCCCCCAGTGTGGATTGGAGGTGTGTAGGCCCCCAGTGTGGATTTGTGGTGGAAAGGCCCACTGTGCTGATTGGAGGTGGATAGGCCCCCAGTGTGGATTGGAGGTGGATAGGCCCCCAGTGTGGATTGGAGGTGGATAGGCCCCCCCCGGATTGGAGGTGGATAGGCCCCCAGTGTGGATTGGAGGTGGATAGGCCCCAGTGTGGATTGGAGGTGGATAGGCCCCCAGTGTGGATTGGAGGTGGATAGGGCCCCAGTGTGGATTGGAGGTGGAGGGCCCCAGTGCCCCCAGTGGGTAGGCCCCAGTGGGATTGGAGGTGGAGGGCCCCCAGTGCGGATTGGAGGTGGATAGGCCCCAGTGGATTGGAGGTGGGATAGGCCCCCCCAGTGGGATTGGAGGTGGGATAGGGGCCCCCCCAGTGGGATTGGATAGGCCCCAGTGTGGATTGGAGGGATAGGCCCCCAGTGGGATGGAGGTGGATAGGCCCCAGTGTGGATGGGAGGTGGGTAGGCCCCCAGTGGGATTGGAGGTGGATAGGCCCCCAGTGTGGATTGGAGGTTGATAAGACCCCAGTGAGGATTGGAGGTGGATGGGCCCCAGGTGGGGGATGGGTGGAGATGCCCCCCAGTGCGGATTGGAGGTGTGTAAGCCCCCAGTGTGGATTGGAGGTGGGTAGTCCACAGTGAGAATTGGAGGTGGAAAGGCTCACTGTGTGGATTGGAGGGGTGTAGGCCCCCTGTGTGATTGGATGTGGGTAGCCCCCAGTGTGGATTGGACGGGAGGGGGCCCAGGCAGGTGCGAGGTGGGTAGGCCCCCAGTGTGGATTGGAGGTGGGTAGGCCCCCAGTGTGGATTGGAGGTGGGTAGGCCCCCAGTGTGGATTGGAGGTGGATAGGCCCCAGTGTGGATTGGAGGTGGATAGGCCCCCCCCAGTGTGGATGTGGAGGTGGATGGGAGGGCCCCCAGTGTGTGGATTGGAGGTGGATAGGCCCCCAGACTGGATGCGAGGTGAATAGGCCCCAGTGCGGATGCCAGGTGGATAGGCCCCAGTGGAGGCGGATGGGAGGTGGATAGGCCCCAGTGTGGACTGGAGGTGGATAGGCCCCCAGTGTGGATGGGAGGGGGATAGGCCCCAGTGTGGATTGGAGGTGGTAGGCCCCCAGTGCGGATTGGAGGTGGATAGGCCCACTGTGTGGATTGGAGGTGGATTGGCCCACTGTGTGGATTGGAGGTGGATAGAACGCCAGTGTGGATTGGTGGATAGGCCCCCAGTGTGGATTGGAGGTGGATAGGCCCCCAGTGTGGATTGGGTGGATAGGCCCCAGTGGATTGGATGGATAGGCCCAGGTGGATGAGGTGGGGGGCCCCAGTGTGGATGGAGGAGGTGATAGGCCCAGTGTGGGATTGGAGGTGGAGGCCCCCCCAGTGGATGGGGTGGATAGGCCCCCCCCAGTGTGGATTGGGTGTGGATGGATTGGTGTGGGATGGGAGGTGGAGGGGAGGTGGGTAGCAGTGTGATTTGGAGGTGGATAGGCCCCAGTGTGGATTGGAGGTGGATAGGCCCCCTGTGTGGATTGGAGGTGGATAGGCCCCCGGTGTGATTGGAGGTGGATAGGCCCCCAGTGTGGATTGGAGGTGGATAGGCCCCCAGTGTGGATTGGAGGTGGGTTGGCCCCCAGACTGGATGCGAGGTGGATAGGCCCCAGATCGGATGCCAGGTGGATAGGCCCCAGGGTGGATTGGAGGTGGATAGGCCCCAGTGTGGATTGGAGGTGGATAGGCCCCAGTGTGGATTGGAGGTGGATAGGCCCCAGTGTGGATTGGAGGTGGATAGGCCCCAGTGGGGATTGGAGGTGGATAGGTGGAGCCCCAGTGTGGATTGGAGGTGGATAGGCCCCCCAGTGTGGATTGGAGGTGGATAGGCCCCAGTGCGGATTGGAGGTGGATAGGTGGATAGGCCCCAGTGCGGGCCCCAACCAGGTGGATAGGCCCCAGTGCGGATGCGAGGTGGATAGGCCCCAGTGCGGATTGGTCAGAGGTGGATAGGCCCCAGTGTGGATTGGAGGTGGATAGGCCCCAGTGCGGATTGGAGGTGGATAGGCCCCAGTGTGGATTGGAGGTGGATAGGCCCCAGTGTGGATTGGAGGTGGATAGGCCCCAGTGTGGATTGGAGGTGGATAGGCCCCCAGTGTGGATTGGAGGTGGATAGGCCCCAGTGTGGATTGGAGGTGGATAGGCCCCCAGTGCGGATTGGAGGTGGATAGGCCCCCAGTGCGGATTGGAGGTAGATAGGGGCCTCAGTGTGGATTGGAGGTGTGTCGGCCCAATGTGTGGATTGGAGGTGGATAGGCCCCAGTATGGATTGGAGGTAGATAGGCCCCAGTGTGGATTGGATGTGTGTAGGCCCCAGTGTGCATTGGTGGATATGACCCATTGTGGATTAGAGGTGGATAGGCCCCAGAGTGGATTGGAGGTGGATAGGCCCCCAGTGCGGATTGGAGGTGTGTAGGCCCCAGTGTGGATTGGAGGTGGATAGGCCCCCAGTGCGGATTGGAGGTGGATAGGCCCCAGTGTGGATTGGAGGTGGATAGGGCCCCAGTGTGGATTGGAGGTGGATAGTCCCCAGTGTGGATTGGAGGGGGATAGGCCCCCAGAGTGGATTGGTAGTGGATAGGCCCCAGTGTGGATTGGAGGTGTATGGGCCCCCAGTGTGGATTGGAGGTGGATAGGCCCCAGTGTGGATGGAGGAGGTGGATAGGCCCCCCAGTGTGGGATTGGAGGTGGGTGGAGGCCCCAGTGTGATTGGAGGTGGATGGATAGGCCCCAGTGTGGATTGGAGGTGGATAGGCACCCAGAGCAGATTGGAGGTGGATAGGCCCCAGTGTGGATTGGAGGTGGATAGGCCCCAGTGCGGATTGGAGGTGGATAGGCCCCAGTGTGGATTGGAGGTGGATAGGCCCCAGTGCTGGATTGGAGGTGGATAGGCCCCAGTGCGGTTGCGCAGGTGAATAGGCCCCAGAGGTGGATGGGAGGTGGATAGGCCCCAGTGTGATTGGATGGATGGATAGCCCCCCAGGCGGATTGGAGGGGATGGTGGGGCCCAGTGTGCGATTGGAGGTGGATAGGCCCCCAGTGTGGATGGATTGGAGGTGGATAGGGCCCCAGTGTGGATTGGAGGGGGGTTGGCCCCCAGTGTGGATCGGAGATGTGTAGGCTGCCCCAGTGTGGATGGGAGGTGGGTAGGCCCCAGTGTGGATTGGAGGTGGATAGGCCCCCAGTGTGGATTGGAGGTGGATAGGCCCCCAGACTGGATGCAAGATGGATAGGCCCCAGTGTGGATTGGAGGTGGAGAGGCTCCAGAGCAGATTGGAGGTGGATAGGCCCGCAGTGCGGATTGCGAGGTAGTTAGGCCCCCATTGTGGATTGGAGGTGGATAGGTCCCAAGTGGGGATTGGTGTATTGGGCCCCCCAGTGTGGATTGGAGGTGGATAAGCCCCCAGTGCGGATTGGAGGTATGTAGGCCCCAGTGCGGATTGGAGGTGGATATGCCCCCAGTGTGGATTGGAGGTGGATAGGCCCCCAGTGTGGATTGGAGGTAGATAGGCCCCCAGTGCGGATTGGAGGTGGATAGGCCCCCAGTGGATTGGATAGGCCCCCAGAGGTGGATATTGCCCCCAGTGCAGGGTTGGAGGTGTGTAGTCCCCAGTGTGGATTGGAGGTGATGGGCCCCCAGTGTGGATTGGGGGCCCCCTGTGTAGAGTGGAGGTGTGTAGGGCCCAGTGCGGATTGGAGGTGGATAGGCCCCCAGTGCGGATTGGAGGTGGATAGGCCCCAGTGTGGATTGGAGGTGGATAGGCCCCCAGTACGGTCTGCATGTGGTGTAGGCTGCAGTGTGGATTGGAGCTGTGTAGGCCCCCAGTGTGGATTGGAGGTGGATAGGCCCCCAGTGTGGATTGGAGGTAGGATAGGCCCCCAGTGTGGATTGGAGGTGGATAGGCCCCAGTGTGGATTGGTGGATAGGCCCCCAGTGTGGATTGGATTAGGAGTGTGGATTGGTGGATAGGCCCCAGTGTGGATTGGTGGATAGGCCCCAGTGTGGATTGGAGGTGGTGGATAGGCACCCAGTGGGATTGTGGTGGATTGTAGAATGGTGGATAGGCCCCCAGTGCGGTAGGTAGGAGTGTGCATGTGTGGATATGCCCCAGTGTGGATTGGAGGTGGATAGGCCCCCCAGTGTGGATTGGAGGGGGATAGGCCCCAGTGTGGATTGGAGGTGGATAGGCCCCCTGTGTGGATTGGTGGATAGGCCCCCAGTGTGGATTGGAGGTGGATAGGCCCCCAGTGTGGATTGGAGGTGGATTGGCCCCCAGTGCTGATGGGAGGTGGATAGGCCCCCAGTGTGGATTGGAGGTGGAAAGGCCCCCCAGTGTGGATTGGAGGTGGATAGGCCCCCAGTGTGGATTGGAGGTGGATAGGCCCCCAGTGCGGATTGGAGATGTGTAGGCCCCAGTGCGGATTGGAGGTGCGTAGTCCCCCCAGTGTGGATTGGAGGTGGATAGGCCCCAATGCGGATTGAAGGTGGGTAGGCCCCCAGTACGGATTGGAGGTGGATAGT
Source organism: Leucoraja erinaceus (assembly GCF_028641065.1). Classification (NCBI taxonomy): domain Eukaryota; kingdom Metazoa; phylum Chordata; class Chondrichthyes; order Rajiformes; family Rajidae; genus Leucoraja; species Leucoraja erinaceus. Next base: position 39,934 of record NW_026576661.1, read on the forward strand.
CCCCAGTGCGGATTGGAGGTGGATAGACCCCCAGACTGGTGCAAGGCGGATTGGAGGTGGATAGGCCCCAGTGTGGATGGGAGGTGGATAGGCCCCCAGTGCGGATTGGAGGTGGATAGGCCCCAGTGTGGATTGGAGGGGGAGGCCCCCAGTGTGGATTGGAGGTGGATAGGCCCCCCCAGTGTGGATTGGAGGTGGATAGGCCCCCAGTGCGGATTGGAGGTGGGTAGATTGGAGGTGGATAGGCCCCAGTGGATGGGAGGTGGGTAGGCCCCCAGTGTGGATTGGAGGTGGATAGGCCCCCAGTGTGGATTGGAGGTGGATAGGCCCCCAGTGTGGATTGGAGGTGGATAGGCCCCCAGTGCGGATTGGAGGTATGGATAGGCCCCAGTGTGGATTGGAGGTGGGTAGGCCCCAGTGTGGATTGGAGGTGGATAGGCCCCAGTGCGGATTGGAGGTGGATAGGCCCCAGTGTGGATTGGAGGTGGATAGGCCCCCAGTGCGGATGCGATGTGGATAGGTGGTGGGTGGATAGGCCCCAGTGTGGATTGGAGGTGGGTAGGCCCCAGTGGGGATTGGAGGTGGATAGGCCCCAGTGTGGATTGGAGGTGGATAGGCCCCAGTGTGGATTGGAGGTGGATAGGCCCCCAGTGTGGATTGGAGGTGGATAGGCCCCAGTGTGGATGGGAGGGGGATAGGCCCCAGTGTGGATTGGAGGTGTGTAAGCCCCCAGTGCGGATGCGAGGTGGATAAGCCCCAATGCGGATTGGAGGTGTGTAGGCCCCCAGTGTGGATTGGAGGTGGAGTGGGCCCCCATTGGAGGCCCAGTGGTGGATTGGGCCCCCCAGCCCCAGTGTGGATTGGAGGGGTGTGATAGGCCCCAGTGTGGATTGGAGGTGGATAGGCCCCAGTGTGGATTGGAGGTGGATAGGCCCCAGAGCAGATTGGAGGTGGATAGGCCCCAGTGCGGATTGGAGGTGGATAGGCCCCAGTGCGGGTTGGGGGGTGGTAAGCCCCAGTGCGGAAAGGAGGTGGATAGGCCCCGTGGGGGTGCGGGGGGGAAAGGCCCCAGAGCGGGAGTGAGGGGGGGTGGTCAGGTGGAGGGACCGGGGGTGGAGGGGCCAGTGGGGATGGGAGGTGGATAGGCCGACTGTGTGGAGTGGAAGTGGATAGGCCCACTGCGTGGATTGGAGGTGGATAGGCCCCCAGTGTGGATTGGAGGTGGATAGGCCCCCCAGTGTGGATTGGAGGTGGATGTGGATAGGCCCCCAGTGCAGATTGGGGTTGGTTAGTCGCCAGTGTGCATGCAAGGTGGGTAGGCCCCCAGTGTGGATTGGAGGTGGATAGGCCCCAGTGGATGGGGTGGGATAGGCCCCAGTGGGATTGGAGGGTGGAGGGCCCCAGTGTGGATGGAGGGGGTAGGGCCCCCAGAGGGATTGGAGGTGGATAGGCCCCCAGTGGGATTGGAGGTGGATAGGCCCCAGTGGATGGATGTGGATAGAGGTGGGATGGAGGTGGATAGGCCCCCAGTGTGGATTGGAGGTGGATAGGCCCCCAGTGTGGATTGGAGGTGGATAGGCCCCCAGTGTGGATTGGAGGTGGATAGGCCCCAGTGCGGATTGGAGGTGGATAGGCCCCCAGTGCGGATTGGAGGGTGGATAGGCCCCAGTGTGGATTGGGTGTGGATAGGCCCCAGTGTGGATTGCGAGGTGGATAGGCCCCAGTGTGGATTGGAGGTGGATAGGCCCCCAGTGTGGATTGGAGGTGGATAGGCCCCAGTGTGGATTGGAGGTGGATAGGCCCCCAGTGTGGATTGGAGGTGGATAGGCCCCCAGTGTGGATTGGAGGTGGATAGGCCCCAGTGTGGATTGGAGGTGGGTAGGGCCCCAGTGTGGATGTGGAGGTGGATAGGCCCCAGTGCGGATGGGAGGGGGATAGGCCCCAGAGGGGATGGGAGGGGGATAGGCCCCAGTGTGGATTGGAGGTGGATAGGGCCCCAGTGTGGATTGGAGGTGGATAGGCCCCCAGTGTGGATTGGAGGTGGATAGGCCCCAGTGTGGATTGGAGGTGGGTAGGCCCCCAGTGTGGATTGGAGGTGGATAGGCCCCAGTGTGGATTGGAGGTGGATAGGCCCCCAGTGTGGATTGGAGGTGGATAGGCCCCAGTGCGGATTGGAGGTGCGGATTGGAGGGGGATAGGCCCCAGTGTGGATTGGAGGTGGGTAGGCCCCCATGTGGGTTGGAGGTGGATAGGCCCCAGGTGTATAGGATCGGAGGATGGATAGGCCCCAGTGTGGATTGGAGGTGGATAGGCCCCCAGTGCGGATTGGAGGGTGGATAGGCCCCAGTGTGGATTGGAGGTGGATAGGCCCCCAGTGTGGATTGGAGGTGGGTAGGCCCCCAGTGTGGATTGGAGGTGGATAGGCCCCAGTGTGGATTGGAGGTGGATAGGCCCCAGTGCGGATTGGAGGTGGGTGGGCCCCCAGTGTGGATTGGAGGTGGATAGGCCCCAGTGTGGATTGGAGGTGGGTAGGCCCCTGTGCTGAGTGGAGGTGGGTAGGCCCCAGGGCAGATTGGAGGTGGATAGGGCCCCCCAGTGTGGATTGGAGGTGGATAAGCCCCAGTGTGGATTGGAGGTGGATAGGCCCCAGTGTGGATTGCAGGTGGGTAGGCCCCAGTGTGGATTGGAGGTGGATAGGCCCCAGTGTGGATTGGAGGTGGATAGGCCCCAGTGCGGATTGGAGGTGGATAGGCCCCCAGTGTGGATGGGAGGTGGATAGGCCCAGTGTGGATTGGAGGGGGATAGGGCCCCAGTGTGGATTGGAGGTGGGTAGGCCCCAGTGTGGATTGGAGGTGGATAGGCCCCAGTGTGGATTGGAGGTGGATAGGCCCCAGTGTGGATTGGAGGTGGATAGGCCCCCCAGTGTGGATTGGAGGTGGATAGGCCCCAGTGTGGATTGGAGGTGGATAGGCCCCAGTGTGGATTGGAGGTGGATAGGCCCCAGTGTGGATTGGAGGTGGATAGGCCCCAGTGTGGATTGGAGGTGGGTAGGCCCCCAGTGTGGATTGGAGGTGGATAGGCCCCAGGAGGTGGATTGGAGGTGTGGATAGGCCCCAGTGTGGATTGGAGGTGGATAGGCCCCCAGTGTGGATTGGAGGTGGATAGGCCCCCAGTGTGGATTGGAGGTGGATAGGCCCCAGTGCGGATTGGAGGTGGATAGGCCCCAGTGCAGATTGGAGGTGGATAGGCCCCCAGTGTGGATTGGAGGTGGATAGGGCCCCAGTGCGGATTGGAGGTGGATAGGCCCCCAGTGTGGATTGGAGGTGGATAGGCCCCAGTGCGGATTGGAGGTGGATAGGGCCCCAGTGCGGATTGGAGGTGGATAGGCCCCCTGGATTGGAGGTGGATAGGGCCCCTTGTGGATTGGAGGTGTGTAGGCCCCCAAGTGCGGATTGGAGGTGGATAGGCCCTAGTGCGGATTGGAGGTGTGTAGGCTCACCTGCCTTGCTCGCTACGTCGACGGAGCGGGGAACTGCGTGGACGTGAAGGACCTGCATGGGATTTGGACGAGCAAGAGGCAGGTCAAAGTAAAGCTGAGGGTGGACAAGGAAGGAGCTCACCTCCACCCTCCCTCGGTTTTCGCAATTGGAGGGAACAGAGGCTATCTGAGTTACGTGGGGCAGCCCAGACTATGCAGAAAATGTAACAAACCTGGGCATGTGGTGGCCCAATGCACTGCAGTGGTCTGCAAAAACTGTAAAACGGAGGGCCACGAGACCAAAGACTGCCAGGCCAGCAAGAACTGCAACCTGTGTGGGGAGGGAGGCCACCTTTACAGGGCCTGCCCAAAAAGAGCCTGCTCATACGCACAGGCAACAAGAGGGGCGGTTTCCAGCACCCCCAGGGCAGGTGAGACAACCACTACCACTGCCAAGCCCCCAGCAGAAAGGGGAAATAGGGATGAGGACAGCACAACCACCTCGAGCCCTCAAGTGCCAGAAGAATTCCAGCACCAAGCCCAGGAGGGAGAGTCAATGGAGGAGGAGGAGGGAGGAGAGCAGAATTGGACGATGGTGAGGCATGGAAAACACTAGAAGGGTCACAAGGAGCAGAGGCCAGAAGGGGTTGGCAAGCGCAAAAAAACCCCAAAAAACGGTCTCGCTCTACACCAATATCAGTAGTGCAGTCCAAATCAATGGGTGGGAATCGGACAGTTTCCCTGTAAGGTCTGGAGTCAGGCAGGGTTGCCCTCTCTCTCCTGTCTTGTTTATCTGCTGTATTGAACCTTTTGCCGAGTCCATCAGGAAGGATGCGAGCATAAGAGGAGTGACATTGCCAGGCAGTGGGGGCATTCAAGTAAAGACCTCCCTGTACATGGACGATGTCGCCGTCTTCTGCTCGGATCCAAGGTCGGTCCGCAGATTGATCAGCATCTGCGACCAGTTTGAGTCGGCCACGGGAGCCAGGGTGAACCGCAGGAAGAGCGAGGCCATGCTCTTTGGCAACTGGCCCGACCGATCTTCCATCCCCTTCACCATCAAGCCTGACTTCTTGAAGGTGCTGGGGATCTGGTTCGGGGGGGCTGAGGCGAGTAACAAGAATTGGCTGGAGCGGATAGCCAAGGTGGGGAGGAAGCTGGAGCTGTGGAGGCAACGCTCCCCCTCCATAACCGGAAAAAATTTGGTCATCAGGTGTGAGGTGCTCTCGGGGTTGCTGTACTTGGCACAAGTGTGGCCTGTCCCTCCCTCCTACGCCACGGGGATCACCCGGGCCGTCTTCCAGTTCATCTGGGGGTCGAGGATGGACCGGGTGCGACGGGTCACAATGTACAAGTCGGCAGACAACGGGGGTAAAAGCGTGCCCAACGTCGCCCTCACCCTGATGGCCACCTTTGTGTGTGGCTGCATCAGGCGGAGTGTAGAGCCAAGGCACGTGGGCACTAAGTGTCACTACCTGCTGAGGTTCTACCTGTCCCCGGTGTTGCGAAGGATGGGCCTGGCGCAGATGCCACGCAATGTGCCAGTCAGCTGGACATTGCCGCCCCATCTGTCGTCTGTGGAAAGCTTCTTCCGGACCAACACCTTTGACCACAAGTCCACCGGGCAGTGGTCAGCACGGAATGTCCTGCAGGCACTGCAGGGAAAGGACTCGATGGATCCGGTGGCGTGGTTCCCAGAGCAGACTGCCCAGCTTGTCTGGCAAAATGCCTCATCGCCAGAACTGACCAACAAGCACCAAGACCTGGCTTGGCTGGCGGTGAGGGGAGCCCTCTCAGTTAGATCATTCCTGCACCGTCGGAACCTCACTACCAGCTCACGCTGCCCCCGGGACGGTTGCGGTGGAGAGGAGACGGTTGCCCACCTCTTTGCAGAGTGTGGGTTTGCAAAAAGAGTCTGGAGAGGTATGCAAGGGTCCCTGGAACGATTTATCCCGAACAGCTACGTCACAGAGGACTTTGTGATTTACGGACTGTTCCCAGGGACACATTCAGAGACTGACATCGAGTGCTGCTGGAGGGTCATCAACTCGGTGAAAGATGCTCTTTGGTCTGCCCGAGCGTTGCTCACCACCCAGCAGAGCGAGCTGTCCGTCAGGGAATGTTGCCGACTGGCCCACTGCAGACTGCAGGAGTACGTGCTAAGGGACTCGCTGAAGCTTGGTGCAGCCAATGCCAAGGCTCAGTGGGGGAGGGCCACAGTCTAGGGTCCTTCCGCTGCTGGACATGGGGGGCACGGTATGGTGGAGACGCCCCTCAAATTAAATTAAGGGAAGGAATCCCACGTTAGGGGGCCACATGAGTGGCACGGGTGGGGGACATTATTTGTGGAAGTGAAAATGTCAGATGGAATTTTCGCACTGTGTTAACACTGTATATATTTATTACTTGGACAGGGGCCACAGAGTGGCACGGGTGGGGGACTGTTGGTGAAATTTGACAAATGTAAAAATATTGTACTGGAAAAACTTGTATAGTCTCCGAAAATGTCGGATGAATTTTGTTTATTTGAATGGTTCAGGAATTGTATATATTTATGAATTGAATAAAGTCTATTTTGAAATTAAAAAAATATGCACACATACATATGCACACATACATATGCATACATTTATATGCATATATGGAGAGGGAGAAGGGGGAGAGGGAGAGAGGGGGAGGGAGAGGGGGAGGGAGGGAGGGGGAGAGGGGGGAGAGGGAGAGAGGGAGAGGGAGGGAGAGAGGGAGAGAGAGAGAGAGGGAGAGAGAGGGAGAGAGAGGGAGAGAGAGAGGGAGAGGAGAGGGAGAGAGGGAGAGGGAGAGGAGAGGGAGAGAGGGAGAGAGAGAGAGAGAGAGAGAGAGAGGGAGAGAGGGGGGAGAGAGAGAGGGGAGGGAGGGGGAGAGAGGGAGAGAGGAGGGAGAGAGGAGGGGAGAGGGAGAGAGGGAGAGAGGGAGAGGGAGAGAGGGGGAGAGGGGGGGGAGAGGAGAGAGGGAGGGGAGAGGAGAGAGAGGGAGGGAGAGGGGGAGAGAGGGGGAGAGGGAGAAGGAAGAGGGAGGGGGGGAAGGGGGGAAGAGGGAGAGGGAGAGTGGAACGATGGCACATTATAACGCGCAGCTGTCCCATTACAACCAAAGATTATAGAGCAGAGCTCCACTAGTATCTTTGATTGCGGCCGCCGCCACCGAACCCCCCGGCCCACCATTGCACCCAAAGATGATAGAGCAGAGTTATATAATCTTTGATTGCACCCTTCTTCACGGCGGGCTTGTGACCTTTGCTTATGATGTCTCGACAATTTGAGGGACATAACGGGTAACAGCCATCGCCTTCCTTCCCGGACACGAATCTGAGCTCGAAAAATCTCCTGGTCACTGGGCCTAATGTGTCCCGCGGGCCATATTGTGGAGACCAATCCCTTACAAGATCAAAACCAAAAACGTACAGAAGTGTTAAAATTATTGTCTTTATTATTGTGGTGAGTAAAGATCTATTAAAACTAAGTCTAATAAATTTCTAATGTACCGACAAACCCAGTTTCCCAATGGCCGTTGATGGGAGAACAGAAAATAACATTTTCACCACAGAATAGCGACTGAAAATAATAATAATATTTTCCCACCTTTCGTTTTTATTGGGGAACCTAAAGAATGACAGGTTGGGTTGTCTAGATTTACAATTAGAATAATTGATAGCAGAGCAGTGAGATGAAGATTTAGATAAGGACAAGTGGTCTATCTTGCTCCTCTATAATCTTTGGTTTTAACACTCTGGTCAAGCAACAAACAACAGAATAACTGTGTTGCAACATTATTTACAATCCCTTTGCAGCAGTCCAATCAAATTCATGCATTTACAATACATTGGAGTTCCTCTGCAAGATTCTCATACATACTAACAATTACAAAGATTCTTGGACCTTCCTCAAGTGAGCTACTGATCTGGGACCTAGACTTCCTGGCACCAGCTAGCAGCCTGTGGCTTCTTATACACAAATGTCTAAAAGGCCTTTTGAATGCATGAATCCTCTGCTCTATTTTGGCTCTATTATGGCCAGGATTTACAAGAGAAGCAGGGAGAAAAGGAGAGGAGAAGAGAGGAGAGGAGAGGAGAGGAAATGAGGAGAGAGGAAAGGAGGGGAGAGAGGAGGGTATGTGGAGGAAATGTGAGGGGAGGAGATGAGAATAGATCCAAGGCATTCGATCCAATTTGTGATCCCAGCTACAAAGACAGATCTGTACAACAATTCGTTCTTCCCACACACATTTAAAGCATGGAATAATCTCCACCAAACTATAGTTACCCAACCAGATGCAACTACATTTAAGGTAGCACTTTCTTCCCAATAACCCTTTCTGGCTTAATCCCTCCCTACACCACCTCCAGTTTAAATTCCAGTTGGAATATTTTGGAGGACCAAGAAACCAAGAACCAAGAGAGGAGACGATAGAGGAGAGGAGACAATCTTTCACCTAGTCCATTTTGCAATTATCTTTGGTGCTAGTGATGAATAGAAATTCTGAATCAATGTTATAAGATTGTTCTGAAAGACAAAATGGTTGGCCAGGTAGACTGAAACAAAGGACATAAGATGGCTGCTGACCAGACTTGCTGGAACCGACTGCAATTAAGGAAACCACAATCTCTTGCAGTTACTGTGTAGTCATGAATAAAGGATCACAGGCCCAGTCTGACAAGATTGAGGAATACACAACCCCCCCCTAGCCAGAAAGACTAAGGAATGTACTGGTCTGAGATTATGCGTGGTTCCTCTAACATCCCCTTATATGGACATACTTGGTTTCCTGTTTCTCCCAACGTGTTGGTCCTTTGATCGGGGGGGGGAATGTGGGAGGTGCTAAACGGTGGCATTAACATATAAAGAGCCTTGCAATTAAGGGCAGGCAGCTTGACTCTTTGCCAGGTTGTAACCTGTGTGGAGATTCCTGCTCAATAAAACGTACGTTTAAAGCAACCCTGGTGCCTGGTCGATTATTGTCGAAACAACCGATGTGAGAGAGAAACGTGAATCAACATTTTGGTGTCAGAAGTGGGATGTCAAACAGCAACTGATCGAGCCGGCGAGTGAATCCACTGGGCGACGGGATCGATGTGAAGGGGTGCGCAGCCAAGTGAGTAGATTTAGTTAAATCTCCTCTTGGTCCTTCCTCGTCCCGGCGTAGCAGGGTAATTCGCTGACTTGCGTCAGTTGGTGGGACGACATCCCATTCCGGTTGTGGGCACGGGGATAGGGCCGTCTCGAGGATTATCCTAGTCTGATCGAGCGGATAAAACAGCACGTAGAGGGGGACCGTAGACGGTATATAAGAGGAGTGCACTGTGTATAGGTAGTTCACTAGGAAAGAGTTACCAAGTATTGAGTGTTAGCCGAGACCAAAGTACCCCCATATCTCACAGAAAGTCCACTTTAAAGTGGCTGAGTGAGATACGACGGAACCAAGGGCTCTAGGTTAACCCTGAAATTTTGTTGTGATATTTGTGTAATAAAGTTAACTAGTATTGAGATGTTAACTGAGACCAAGGTACCCCCATATCTCACAGAAAGTCCACTTTAAAGTGGCCGAGTGAGATACGGAGGAACCAAGGGCTCTAGGTTAACCCTGAAAGAGTTAGCAAGTATTGAGTGTTAGCCGAGACCAAAGTACCTCCGTATCTCACAGAAAGTCCGCCTTAGACTGGTTGTTAAGAGAGGAAATCCTCCACGCGAAGGTCAGGAATTGAAGTGACCGAGTGAGATACGGTGGAACCAAGGACTCGCGGTTAACCCTGAAATATTGTGTGTAATAGTAATAAGTTTAAAAATGGGTAATGGTATGGACACCAGTGGTCACCCAGGCCGGCCATTACATCAGCTATGTTTCTTGCATCCAGAAATGGAGGAGACCTTTAGGCGTATGTCGGGAGGACTCTTTCATAAACTGGGGAAGGATGAATGGCCTGAAGGGGGTTATGAGTGTGTTATCAAGAGCTCAAAGTGTAATATGGAGAACGGATTTAAAAAAAAAAAAAAAAAATGAAAAAAGGCCATTCAGTTGTGGATCGATCATTATAACAAAGAAAAGGCACGGTCTTGAACGGCCAGTTGGCCTTGAAACTAGGAATACCCCTGACCGAGGGGGGTCAGGAGAAGTCAGTGACAGTATTAAAACAGGAATGCAGGCTTGCTAAGGAAAGTAAGGATCGTCAGGAGAGAGAGAGAGACAAAATATGGCCAAGGTAGATAAAGACTTACGTAAGTCGGTGGCTGGCATAGATTTGGGAGGTGACGACGAGGAGGAGGTAGAGGATTATCCTTGGGGAGTCCGTGGAGCACCCCCGTTGAACCAGCCTGCCCCCGTTGCCAGTCCTGTGTATCCTCCTGCCCTCTGCGGTAGCTGTAATCAAATGTGCGGCCCACACGACAGGAGATTCCCCGGTCCAAATCGGTAACAGGTTGGCTGACGATGCGGCTAAGTGTGCTTCACGCGGTAGATTTAAAGTGGTGGGTAGTATGATGAGGCAGGTGAAAAGCCTTTATATGGGCTCGTCTGAATCTGAGAAACCTATGCCAACCATAAATGATGTATTGCTCTTACAGGGGGACGCCTCTGCTAATGTTATAATAGAATGGGAGCAGCTGGGCTGTCGGAAGGCTGACTCTGGATTGTGGCTCACGCCGGCCGGACAGACCTGTATGACAGACCAGTTAGCGACCTGGGTCGTTAATTGCCTACATTTAGCCACTCACTGTGGGGCCACCTTGCTAGTAGACGCTCTCTTACAGGCATGGTGGCATCCTCGACTTAAGGTTTTGGCAGCCCAAACTAGTGCACGGTGCCTCACCTGTGCTACGCACAACCCTGGTAAAGGAGTTGTCTGCCGGACGGGTCGTACTCCATTACCTACTGCTCCGTTTGAAACCTTACAGATGTATTTTATTGATTTGCCTAAGTGTCAGTGTTATAAATATGTACTTGTTATTGTTGATGTGTTTTCTAGATGGATTGAAGCCTTTCCAACCACTGATTGCACTGCCTCTACGGTGGTGTCTATTTTATTACGGCAGGTTGTTCCTCGCTTTGGGGTTCCAAACACCATCAGTTCGGATAACGGCCCTCACTTCATTGCCGCTATCAATAAAGAATTGTACCGACAGCTGGGCGTAACCCAGCGGCTACATTGTGCTTATCGCCCACAAGCTGCAGGAATGGTGGAACGCTTGAACCAGACCCTGAAGACCAAGCTTGCCAAGCTGGTGGACCAATCGGGCTCCACCTGGGTTAAAATGTTGCCTGTCGCTTTGTTCCAGATCAGAGTCCTTCCAGCAGGGAAGACAAGGTTGTCTCCTGCAGAGATCATCTATGGCCGACCTCTACGCAAACCCTGGACAGACATTATCCCGGCCACAATGACGTTGCATCACATGACGGAGGAGATGGTCTCTTATGTCCTTGCCCTTACAAGGGCCCTGCGTGAGATTCATGGGGAGGTCAAGGCCGCTTATGTGGGCGACATAGAATTTCCCGTTAATGGACGGATCACCCCGGGTTCTTATGTGTTGATTAAGAATTGGGTTCGTAAGGACACCCTTTCTCCTCGATGGTTGGGCCCCTTCCAGGTTCTCCTCACCACCCCCACCGCGGTAAAGGTAGAAGGACGATCGGCGTGGGTGCATTTGCACCATTGCAAAGTGGTTGGTGACACCAAGCAAAGGTGGGAGGTCGAGGTCAGGGAGGGGGATCCAGTCCACGGAAAGCAGGGCACGAATTAATTTTGCTATGAGATTGCACGTTCTTTTTTTCCCTCCCTTGTCTTCACAGATACGAAATAACTCGCTGAGATGAGGGTCTTCGTGGCATTAATATGTGTGGCGACCACTGCAGGGTTAATCGGTTTCGGCTGGAAATGGACAAAGACTGAATACGGACGGAACAAACGAGGAAAGAGAGGGGAACGAGAAAACTCCAATTTATTCATCCAGGCACACAACGAGCTATTCGGGAAGGGGCAGGTGGTTTGTTATCCACAAATGACATCAGTTACCTCCCTGTTTACCCCATCCCCTGCATGGGGCAGAACTGAACGACTGGTGAAGTGCCAGGAAAAAAAAAACGGTCCCTGTTAAAACCGTCAGCATCAACTATGATAGGCTTCTCGCTCCACCGGCCAACTGCTTACCGCTCCCTAAGAACAATAACCACTCCTACGACATTTGCTACAATGGATCTAGGACGGCGTCAAGAGCACCGGCTAGGCCATGTAACTTCACCACCAATAATGACAACAGGCAATATGAAAATTGTTTTAGTAACCAAGGACACGGGTGTATAGTCATAAATGTTAAAAATAACCTCACTTGCGCTCTACAAGGGCCCGTTCATGGCTCCACATGTAACCTTACCTATAATGGAGTCCAATGTCAGGTGTCTAAGGACTGTATCCCCGTAAATGCTGGATTTCAGTTGTTGTGTGGATGGGCCAACGGGACCCATCTGACAGTAGGATCCCATCACCTGCCAATCCCTAGTTATAGCAATGGGATCAGTGAAGCGTGGAGGGACTGGTCTGGAGGGGGAGAAGTCATTAATACCCGAAGGGGCTGTAATGGATCATTATATACGGAGGAAGGATATTACTTTTTCTTTAATGGGAAAGGAACCAATGTCCTAAAACCCCCTTTCCCCAAGAACGTGGCAGTTGGAGCATTGGTGCCAACCACAGTACCTTGTCCCGAGCAATGGACTAAACCCATGGCTCGGGTTCGTCGAAGGACAGTGTCAGCCGAGTTTTGCGCGCAATGGAGAAATCCAGGGGTTAGGGGAGCTACCCACGGACATGCCATTGGATGGGGATTATTAAAGCATGCTAACCATGGGAGGAGTGGGTGGAGGTGAAGCAGCCAAAAACCGGAATTACCTTGTTTGTGGCCTGACAATTCTGGGCAATGCAACAACTGGAGCCTTGGAGGCAGTAAAAACCCAGATGGCCGAAATGAGGATGTTTTCCCTACAAAAATAGATATGCGCTCTCGATTAACTTATTGGCTAGAGAAGGGGGGACCTGTACCGTCATAAAAGGGAAATGTATGATAGGGGTTCAAGACCGGACTAGCAACATCACACAACACCAGAAAGAGATTACCACCTTTTTGGATGGAATAAATGAAAACCAGGGATGGGGGAGTTGGGGATTAGGTGGAGTATACAACTGGATCATCAGCATTGCTATCTATGCTGCTATAGTAGTTACTTGCTTATTTGTGGGGATTGCTATTGTAAAGTGTATCATAGCCCGATTAATGGTGGCTTTATCGGGTTTGGGGACCACCCCCGAGGAAGCTAAAAGTTCTGTACGAATGATGATCTTACAGCGTGAGCAGGAGAGACTGTTACCATTCCCCAACGACAGCGAAAACGATGAAGTGAGTGAGAGGAGGAGAATTGGGGATATAAAGGTCAGACGGTCCAGAAGCCTTGGCCAGGGAACTAGAAGGTTACTAGATTCGGCGAATGGGACTTTTAAATGGACTATGAGTGTTGTGTGCATAAGAATGGCAAAAGGGGGGAATGATGAATAGAAATCGAATGTTATAAGATTGTTCTGAAAGACAAAATGGTTGGCCAGGTAGACTGAAACAAAGGACATAAGATGGCTGCTGACCAGACTTGCTGGAACCGACTGCAATTAAGGAAACCACAATCTCTTGCAGTTACTGTGTAGTCATGAATAAAGGATCACAGGCCCAGTCTGACAAGATTGAGGAATACACAACCCCCCCCTAGCCAGAAAGACTAAGGAATGTACTGGTCTGAGATTATGCGTGGTTCCTCTAACATCCCCTTATATGGACATACTTGGTTTCCTGTTTCTCCCAACGTGTTGGTCCTTTGATCGGGGGGGGAATGTGGGAGGTGCTAAACGGTGGCATTAACATATAAAGAGCCTTGCAATTAAGGGCAGGCAGCTTGACTCTTTGCCAGGTTGTAACCTGTGTGGAGATTCCTGCTCAATAAAACGTACGTTTAAAGCAACCCTGGTGCCTGGTCGATTATTGTCGAAACAACCGATGTGAGAGAGAAACGTGAATCAACACTAGTTGTGAGGGGAGAGAGAGGAGGGGAGTAGTGGAGAGAGGGAGAGAGGAGAGAAGGGGAGATGAAACATAGGAAACATAGAAAATAGGTGCCGGAGTAGGCCATTCGGCCCTTCAAGCCTGCACCTCTATTCAATATGATCATGGCTAATCATCCAACTCAGTATCCTGTACCTGCCTTCTCTCCATACCCCCTGATCCCTTTGGCCACAAGGGCCACATCTAACTCCCTCTTAAATATAGCCAATGAACTGGCCTCAACTACATTCTGTGGCAGAGAATTCCAGAGATTCACCACTCTCTGTGTAAATGAAGGGGAGCGGGAGATTGAGAGGAGCAGAGAGGAGGCAAAAATCATTGCTGTCCGTGTCCGTCTGTCCGTCTGTTCCCGGGGCTCGAGCCGGGCGAGAACCAACTGGTTTAGAAATAAAATTTGCGGTCGTGAAGGCCGATCCCAGCGTTTGGAAAACTGCGCCGTCGGCGGAAAAAAGGCCTCGTCTCCTGAAGGCCCCGGTGGGCGCTCCCTCCCCGCCCACCCCGGGCGCTCCCTCCCTCCTGTAGCCCCGCCCACCCCGGGCGCTCCCTCCCTCCTGTAGCCCCGCCCACCCTCATCAGGAGGGGGGAGGGGAGGAGGTGTCGCAGCAGGGAGAGTTGCTGCTGACTGACAGACAGACAGCGGCTGCCACAGATGCGGGTTCGATCCTCACTACAGGTGCTGGCTGCACGGCCTTGGCTCCTTCCTCCCCCCCCCCTATGGCCTCACTGGGTTTTCTCCGGGTTCTCCGGTTTACTCCCACACCCCAAAGTCGTCAAGAGCTGAATTCCGCGAGTCATGGAGGATAAGTTTACACAATCTAGGTATGTTGCAAAGCGTACCTGAAGAGTCGCTGAAAATCTGTCATAGCCCATTTTGCACGAGTTTTGGCGCCGTTTAGAGGGGGGAGGGTTTAAAACGCGATTTCCCCTAGGCTGTTCAAATCAAGGATGTTCAGCCTAGTTAATTATTAACGAAAAATCGCTGGAAGATTCCGTCGGTTTTAGCTATTATTACTTTTAAGGGCTTTATCTAATTGTTATAGTAGTTTAAAAATTAACCTCTAAACCCGTGACCGCCGGCAACCGGCCGGATCTTATACAGGGGACAACAGAAGGTAGGCTGTTTATTTTTACGCTAAAAAGGGCTTCTTAAGATCCCTTTATACAAAGTTCAATGTTGCGAGTAGCTCATATGGGCCCCATTATATCCCGCAGTATTTTTCTGGGCATTTGAGGGCACAAATCTACCGCAATGTGAACGTTCTAAACCAGCGTGTTCACAGGATCCCACTTGAAAGCTGATTTAAATGGATTTTAATTTACAACAATTGAACACTAAATTCCTTCCATTTGGCCTATAAATTAATGTAAATTAATTAAAAAATCATGTTTTATTGTGAATTATTTGTGAATATTATTTGGACACTCGGACACTAAGAAATGGATAGATGTTTAGATCCAGTAATTGAAGTTTGAAATTAGCTACAATTGAGTAACTAACTAATTATATGCTTTAATTTCAGGTCATCCAAGTAAGATTATTTTATATTTGTTTCAGAATGCTTCAATCTATGATAACTGAAAATTTCATTCGGTTCTCTTAATTTTTAAGGAGATTATGAGCTTTTGCCTGTCCACAATCACAGCTTTTTTGTTATGTCGATAGAAAATCAATAGGGAACAAGAAGCCAATTTCCGAATATGAAAATGGCCATAACTTTTTAAATACTTGAGATATGAAAGTGAATTAGGTGTCAAATTAAACTTCTTTTTGTGCTTTTTTTGTGCTTTATCTGATGGGATAAATTGCAGACTTGATTTTTAAAATCTCAAAATTTTGTAACACTGCTATCTTTTGTACACGGCAAAGAGATTGTGTAGCAATGTTACAACATTTTGAAATTTTAAAAATCAAGTCTGCAATTTATCCCATCAGATAAAGCATAAAAAGAAGTTTAATTTGACACCTAATTCACTTTCATATCTCAAGTATTTAAAAAGTTATGGCCATTTTCATACTCGGAAATTAGCTTTCCCTACAAAAGATGGTGCTAATAATGAGGTGAGACTTCCACAGCTGAATCACTATCGCTGAATTAAAATATGTACTCATTCCAGATTCTTTCATCCTCCTGCAGTCTGTACAGTAATATCAATCGGCTAATTGTGCTACATATTCCCGCCCCTCCAATGGTTGTACAACTGATCGAAGAGGAGGATTTACCAGGAGCCCTGCTGCGGTTATGTTGCATAGGTAGGTTCAGAGGTGCCATGTGATTATGTATCCCATATAAATTACATAATTAAAAATCTGGTTATACATATAACATATAACCATATAACAATTACAGCACGGAAACAGGCCATCCCGACCCTTCTAGTCCGTGTCGAACACATAATCTCCCCTAGTCCCATATACCTGCGCTCAGACCATAACCCTCCATTCCCTTCCCGTCCATATAACTATCCAATTTATTTTTAAATGATAAAAACGAACCTGCCTCCACCACCTTCACTGGAAGCTCATTCCACACAGCTACCACTCTCTGAGTAAAGAAGTTCCCCCTCATGTTACCCCTAAACTTCAGTCCCTTAATTCTCAAGTCATGTCCCCTTGTTTGAATCTTCCCTACTCTCAGTGGGAAAAGCTTTTCCACGTCAACTCTGTCTATCCCTCTCATCATTTTAAAAACCTCTATCAAGTCCCCCCTTAACCTTCTGCGCTCATGGTTTAAAATTAATTTGCACAAGTTGGCTTTGAAAGCGAATCAGATGGTTGACACACTTTTACACACTTTTGCCAACGTTACTGATTTGAATGTTGCCAAATCAACCTCAAAGTTGCTGTTGTTAAGCTAAAGTTGACTGACTAAAAGAAACATAGAAATTAGGTGCAGGAGTAGGCCATTCGGCCCTTCAAGCCTGCACCGCCATTCAATATGATCATGGCTGAAAAACCAACTCAGTATCCCGTACCTGCCTTCTCTGCATACCTTCTGATCCCCTTAGCCACAAGGGCCACATCTAACTCGCTCTTAAATATAGCCAATGAACTGGCCTCAACTACCCTCTGTGGCAGAGAGTTCCAGAGATTCACCACGCTCTGTGTGAAAAAGGTTTTTCTCATCTCGGTTTTAAAGGATTTCCCCCTTATCCTTAAGCTGTGACTCCTTGTCCTGGACTTCCCCAACATCGGGAACAATCTTCCTGCATCTAGCCTGTCCAACCCCTTAAGAATTTTGTAAGTTTCCATAAGATCCCCTCTCAATCTCCTAAATTCCAGAGAGTATAAACCAAGTCTATCCAGTCGTTCTTCATAAGACAGTCCCGACATCCCAGGAATCAGTGTGGTGAACCTTCTCTGCACTCCCTCTATGGCAATAATGTCCTTCCTCAGATTTGGAGACCAAAAAAGAAAGGAATAGAACAAAGAACATTATGGCCCCATGGCTAACAATGTCTGTGCCGAACATGATGCCAAGATAAACTAATCTCCTCTACCTGCACGTGATCCATGCCCCTCCATTCCCTGCATATCCAGGTGCCAATCGAAGGATATCGAAGAATGCCATAGAACTGGCAAAAAAACACATAAATAACTAATTGTCCAGTTCAGCATCTTAAATTGTTTTACTCACTCCCCTAACCAGCAGGGAGCAAATCAAAGTACTGCATTTCTGTTGTTTAGTCTTGGCCTTGATGCTTCCTGCAGCACCAAGCGATAATTATAGTTCTATAACACCAGCAAGATTCTCAATTTCACTGCCTACTAAGTTGGGCAGCAGTTTTGAGTGATGCTAAATATCTCGGCTTTAGATTAATTCCAGAGGATCGTCCAATGAAATTCAACTGTTGCAGCTCTACTTCGACACACATTGTTTGTGAAATCTTCACCCTCTCCTCTTGTTATCTCATCTTTATACTCTCAGTCCTGGTGAGGGGTCTCGACAAGAGACATAGATTATTCCCTTGCTTCCACAGTACTTGGAAGTACCCGCTGAGTTTCTCCAGTAATGTGTTTGTTGCAGTATAATAATGCTATTGTTAATGATACCAGAAATTCTTTTCTCTCCTCAGTCAAGGATGGACAGATTGCCTCTTTAAAGAACATTGGCAGGAAATTCGACACTCGTGCCCTGATGTCCAAGGTAAAATAGGGGAAGGCTTATTATTGGAATTAGCTTTTATTTCAATGTATTACAGGAGTACAATTTACTGTGCCATTGTGTTGGTTACTGCACTGGAGCTATCACTTCATATTCACTTTGCCCCTCATCGTTTAACCTCCCCACCATCTTTCAAATGAAAGAAAAACATTGTGGACGTTCCCCCAAACAATAGGAGAGATTAGACAGCAGATGGTGTAATGTCAATGATAATGAAGGGATGTTGCTCATTTAGTGGAGATTACAGACTTTGTCTGAAAGTTTTTGCATGTTTTGGTCATTTTCATGATCACTTTTAACAGAAATTTTCAACAACCAGCTTTTAATATTCATAAATTTGGAGCCAAATGGATTAATTTAGCAATAATTTGTGAATCTTGTCCTCTCCATAATAAAGGTTGCATAGCACTAGTGTAAGGAAATTGCCTCTAAATTACCTACTTGTTATCTCATTGATAGCTTTGTAAAAGTTGTTTTACTCTCACTAAATGGAAAAGTATATTATGTCTATTCTGTTGACCAAAAACCTTCCCTCAATGTTTTTGTCTTTTCCTGAAGTAAAATTTCACATTTTTCTACCAATACTTACTCATTTTTACAACTCTTCTAGTGTATGCATATTTGTTTTAAACACAACACTGCTTTTGAAATGTTGGTTTTGTCCCACTACAAATATGTTTGGTTTGTTTTTTGCTTGGATCTTTTAATCCACAATGATTTTTTGTATATTTGTAAGCCCAAATTCATATTTTCCCGTTAGATTCTTAAATAGCTAGCCTAGAATTTTGGCACATCAGAAAAACAAGTGTTGCAAAGTTGAAAATTGTATTATTGTGACAATTATTATGTAATTTTGCACACATTTTTGGTGCATTACTTTAGTGAGTGATTTGTTAGCCTAACATCCAGCTCAGCAAAATAATGGCAAAGACCAAATGGGATCTGTTTTGGAACTGTACAAAAGGGACGGATTGCATCTTAACAGGTGGGGGGGACCAGCATTCTGGCAGGCAGGTTTGCCACTGCTACACGGGTGGTTTTAAACTGAATAAGGGGGGTGGGGTGTCAAATGGGATAGTCGAGGATGGAGTTAAAGGGAAAGAGAGTAAAGGGATAGAAACATAGAAAATAGGTGCAGGAGTAGGCCATTCGGCCCTTCGAGCCTGCACCACCATTCAATATGATCATGGCTGATCATCCAACTCGGTATCCTGTACCTGCTTTCTCTCCATCCCTTTAGCTTGGTTAATTAACGGGAAAGTAAGCTCATAAAGGGATAGGAGAGTATGGCCAAGTGTAATAGGGATCGATGTGAAAGGTGAGATGCGTAAGGAATTAAAAGTATTTATGAATGCGCGAAGTATAAGAAGTAAAGTAGATGAGCTTGAGGCTCAGTTAGAGGTTGGTAGATATGACGTTGTGGGGATTACTGAGACCTGGCTGCAGGAGGATCGGGCCTTGGAACTTAATATTCAGGGTTATACATCCTATAGAAAGGACAGGCAGGTGGCCAGAGGAGCAAGGGGGGGGGGGGGTAGCTCTGCTGGTGAGGGAGGGAATTCATCCCTTGCGAGGGAAGACGGGGACTGACGAGGTAGAGTCACTGTAGATTGAGTTGAGGAATTGTAAAGGCAAGAAGACACTAATTGGTGTTATTTACAGACCCCCAAATAGTAGCCCGGATGTAGGGTGTAAGTTGCAGCAGGAGTTAAAACTGCCATGTAACAAAGGTAATGCCACTTTGGTGATGGGGGATTTCAGTATGCAGGTAGATTGGGAAAATCAGGTCGGTTCAGGCTCTGCAGAGGGTAGTGAGGGGAGCAGAGAGGATCATTGGCGTCTCCCTACCCTCGGTGCAGGAACTGTTCCAGAGCAACTGTCGGAAGAAAGTTCTGAGAATAGCTGAGGACAAACTGCACCCCCTCCACACACACCTGGATCTCCTGCCATCAGGCAAGGGATATCGAAGCATCAAAGCCCGGACTACAAGACTGCTAAACAGCTTCCTACCACAGGCTGTGAGGCTGCTAAACAGTCACTCTGTACTCACAGACACCTGAATCTGCGGCTTTGCACTGGCCACTTTAATAACTGGCACTGGCCACTCAAATCAGCTGCCCCGGACATTTTAAGGATCAGTTTTACTGTATTTTAATATTGCTGATTTACCTGTTTTTAACTATTTATACTGTTCCATCAGGGACTGGATTGTTGTGTGTTTTTTACTGTTATTATGTGTGAAATGTTTTAAGTTTCATGGGCGATGCTCCGGTATTCCCTGGGAAACGTCTTTTCATTTTGCACTGTACAACTGTTGCTTTTCAAGATGACAATGAAGGTTGAATGATTGATTGATTGATTGATTGATTGATTGATTGATTGATTGATTGATTGATCATCACCAAAATGTTCCTTTAGTAATCTTCTCGCCTTATTATAGCCCTGGCTGCTGGCTCCATCTGACAACTTTCTACAAGGACCTTCACACTTCCTTTTGTGTACTTCACCAGAAATCGTAAGCGCTCTTTTTCATCCTTAACTTTCATCTCTAATACCTCCTCTAGTGCCCTTACAAAAGTTTCATACTCCAAAGGATCTCCAGCATACGTAGGAATTTCTACTGGTGGTAAAATGAGAGAGGTATTTTGTCGAGCTATAATCTCGTTGAATTCAGATTGTCTATTCAACAGTGCCAATAAACCAACCTGATTCCCTTCTCTTGACTCCACCTGTTGATAAACAGGCCTTTGTGAGTCAAACGGGCTTGCCCGAGCCTGTGCACCAGGCCTCCACATAGCATGGTTTGTCTCGAGCATCCACAGACGCTCCAATAGTCATTGGTTTCAATGTAGCACTCATTTGCTGTGATGATGTTTAACCCATCTTCCTCTGTTCCTATGAGTTTCTAAAGCGTATAAAACCAGTGGACCTCAATTATGGAATTGATCCAACTGCTAATTTATGTCCAGCAGTTTTTCTTCTTGGTCCAGAGCTCATCGTCCTCGATGATCTAGAGCTGCATCTTGACCCCTCTCCATCGAGTATGTCCTTCCTGGTTTTGGCCACCGCCATCTTTGTGGCTAATTCCAATTGTTCCTGGTGTCGCATCATCTGTTCCTCTTGTCGTTTTATCTCTCTCTTCATCTCTTCTTACTGTCGTGCCATCTTATGTGTTCTCTCTTCAAGCTGTAACCATCTCTTCTAGCTGTAACGCCATCTTATGTGTTCTCTCTTCTAGCTGTAACGCCATCTAATCTAGTCTGTGTTCTCTCTCTTCTGCTGTAACACCATCTAGTGTGTTCTCTCTTCTAGCTGTGACACCATCTAGTGTGTTCTCTCTTCTAGCTGTGACACCATCTAGTGTGTTCTCTCTTCTAGCCATGACACCATCTAGTAGGTATGTTACAAAACCTACCTGAATCGTGGCTGAGCATCTGCCCTACCACGTGTGTGTGATTTTGGCGCTGTTTAGAGGGGGCGGGTTTAAAACGCGATTTTTACTAGGCTGTTGCAATCGAAAATGTTCAGCCTAGTAAATCATTAACGGAAAATCGCTGAAAGACACCGTCGCAAAAGGTATTATTAGTTTTTATGGCCTTGTATAATAGTTATAGTAGTTTAAAAATCACTCTCTCAATCCGCAACCTCTCGCAGCCCCAGGGTTTTATAAAGCAAACAATTAAAGGTATGTACCTTATTTTTACATTAAATGGGGCTTGTATATAACCCTGTCTATAAAGTTTTCTATAGCGAGTAGTTCATTTTGGGCTCTTTATATCCCGCAGTATTTTTCTGGGCATTTGAGGGCACAAATCCAGCGCAATGTGAACGTTCTAAACCAGCGCGTTCACAGGAACCCACTAGAAAGCTGATTTAAATTGACTTTAATTTACAGCAATTGAACACTAAATTCCTTCCATTTGGCCTATAAATTGATGTAAATGAGATTTAAAAATCATGTTTTATTGTGAATTATTTGTGAATATTATTTGGACACGGGCTATTTAAAAATGTTAATCATTTATTAAGAAATGGATAGATGTTTAGATCTAGTAATTGAAGTTTGAAATTAGCTACAATTGGGTAACTAACTAATTATATGCTTTAATTTCAGGTCATCCAAGTAAGATTATTTTATATTTGTTTCAGAATGCTTCAATCTATGATAACTGAAAATTTCATTCAGTTCTCTTAATTTTTAAGAAGGTTATGGGCTTTTGACTGTCCACGATCACAGCTTTTTTGTTATGTCCTTAGAAACTCAATAGGGAACAAGATGCTAATTTCCGAGTATGAAAATGGCCATAACTTTTATTATTACTTGAGATATAAAAGTGAATTAGGTGTCAAATTAAACTTATTGTTATGCTTTATCTGATGGGATAAATTGCAGACTTGATTTTTTAAATCTCAAAATTTTGTAACATTGCTACATCCAGTGTGTTCTCTCTTCTAGCTGTAACAACATCTCTTCAAGCTGTAACATCATCTCTTCTTGCTGTCGTGCCATCTTATGTGTTCTCTCTTCTTGCTGTCGTGCCATCTCTCTTCTAGCTGTAACTGTAACATCTCTTCTAGCTGTGACATCTATGTGTTCTCTCTTCTAGCTGTAACACCATCTCTTCTTGCTGTAACACCATCTAGTGTGTTCTCTCTTCTAGCTGTAACACCATCTATTCTTGCTGTAACACCATCTAGTGTGTTCTCTCTTCTAGCTGTAACACCATCTATTCTTGCTGTAACACCATCTAGTGTTCTCTCTTCTAGCTGTAACACCATCTCTTCTTGCTGTAACACCATCTCTTCTCTCTTCTAGCTGTAACACCATCTCTTCTTGCTGTAACACCATCTCTTCTTGATGTCGCCTCATCTCTCGCTCGATCTCATGTGTTTTCTTCATGGCATCCGCTTGTATTGAGAGCGCAGCTAAATCAGCTTTTGCTCCCAATTGAGCAGAAGCCCTCGAAACCGAACTGACTGAGCAACCAGATCTGCGGCCTGATCTTCGTGAAGATACATTTGAGATACTATCTCCTCGTCTAAATTCATCTTCCATTCTGGCACCTTGTTGCTTCGCACTTCCAGCTACAAAGCTCGTCACTTGTGACATCATTTCAGATAACCACTTCTCTGCATTGTTCTTGAACCCATTGAATATCTTCTTCGTGTATTCATCCCACTGGGTATGACGTCTGCGTTCTTCCCAAGACAGCACTGAACACAGCAGTACATTCTGTTTCTTGCCAACCTCCTGGTAGACGTTCCATAGTTGGCTCATATTAGATTTCACCTCGATCACATTCTGTTCTGATTCCATTAGTTTTTTCTGTGTATCCATTAATCTGGTCACCTGCAACCATAATTCATTTCTCTCTTTCTCGGTTTCCCTCAAACAGGCAGCATGTGAAATATCTGTTTCTTCAAGTTGTCTGGGTCTTTCTTCACCACCACGTGGTTCTTCTGGCATCGCTCTGCCTTCATCTTCTTCTAAATGCATGATTTTAAAGAGGTTGTGGCAGATTGCCAAGTCTTTAAATTAGTCGAACAAATCTCTACTAGTAGCTGTGGCTTTGTTTTTTAATCAGCAATTTCTTCCAAAACTAAAAACATACTGATAATGCAGAGAAGATCTCTCTAAGACCAGGTGCAAAACGTGGCTCTAATGCAATGGAATGCACTTATCAGGAGCGACTCAAAACAATCCAAGGTCGGTCTACTTTCCCCAGACACGCTGGAGAAAACAACTTCTGAGCTCCGTTACAGAAGTATGTTAATTAAAACCGTGGTTTTAATTCAAAGAGTAATAATCGATTTGTACTCACAAATACAGTGATACGTCTTCAGATACGTCTCGATGCTGTAGATAGACCTCTAGGCTCTTCGGACCGAGATCTAGTTCCTCCTGGAACCACTTTCGTCTGGCTCAAACCTCTCCGAGAATTTTAGACTATCTTTTGTCCACTTCTCTGGGACTGTATTTCTTATTCAGTTCCATGACTGGAACCAGTCCTCTCTGGCTCTGCCTCTCCGAGGTCTTAGCCTGGTCTACCTTCTCTGGCTGTGCCTCTCCGAGGTCTTGGCCTTCTTCGCTTCGATTCATTCTTCTGTCCCTCTCTCTGGGACTGGTATTTATTCCCCACCGGAGGTATCCTTCTACTTAATGTAGCGGTAGATTATCATATCGTTCAGGTAATTAGCACCCTAGCCGCTATTTGGATGAGAATGGTTGAAGGTGGTGTCTTCTAAACACATGCAAGCCAACTCACAGAGACCTTCAGAGCTTCTTCTCAGACATGACTTCAAAACACAGTCTTTTGATGAATAAAGGCTTTATTGTTGATGGAAAACAGTGAAATACATCCTTCTTCCGAATCGTTACTGTAATCTTCTTCGAACTCCAGCTTATTATTTAGACATTAATAAATTCCTCGTGTCTCCGTAACACTGGCAAGATCTCCTTTAGATCTCCCATGGATGCGGCATGGCCCGCATGATCTTACACATTCTTACATGTTCTTACATGTGGCTCTTACATGTTCTTACATGATCTTACATGGGAGAAGGGTTAACGTTCCCCATGGTCTCCAAACTAATCTAAAAACTAAACTTCTGCGCAAGCAGCTAAGCTCCGATCACTCCCAAAACACATCATAAATCCCACCCACAATATAACAAGCAGTCTAAAATGGAAACATAGAAACATAGATAATAGATGCAGGAGTAGAGGCCATTCGCACCTCCGAGCCTGCACCGCCATTCAATATTATCATGGCTGATCATCCAACTCAGTATCCCATCCCTGCCTTCTCTCCTTACCCCCTGATCCCTTTAGCCACAAGGGCCACATCTAACTCCCTCTTAAATATAGCCAATGAACTGGCCTCAACTACTTTCTGTGACAGAGAATTCCAGAGATTTGCCACTCTCTGTGTGAAAAATGTTTTTCTCATCTCGGTCCTAAAAGATTTCCCCCTTATCCTTAAACTGTGACCCCATGTTCTAGACTTCCCCAACATCGGGAATAATCTTCCTGCATCTAGCCTGTCCAACCCCTTAAGAATTTTGTAAGTTTCTATAAGATCCCACCTCAATCTTCTAAATTCTAGCGAGTACAAGCCGAGTCTATCCAGTCTTTCTTCATATGAAAGTCCTGTCAGAAATACCCCACAGTTTGTGACCACTTCAGCACTACTCCACAGTGTGCCACTACATCCGTACAACTCCACAGTGTGAAACTCCATCAGTTATACCCCACTGTATGTTACTCTATCAGAACCTCCCCACAATGTGTCACCATCAGAACTACCTGACAGGTTATCATTCCAGCAGTATTATCGCACAATATGTCACTCCATCACTACTACCCCCAAAGTGTGTCCCTCCATCAGAGTTACTCCACAATATGTCATACATCAGTATTACCTCACAGTGTGTCACTCCATCAGGAGTACCATACAGAGTTTCACTCCATCAGTGCTGCCACACATTTGGTCAGTTCATCAGTACTACCTCGCAATGTATCACTCCATCTGTACTGGTCCACAATATGTCACTCCATCACTACTACCCCCAAAGTGTGTCCCTCCATCAGAGCTACTCCAGAATATGTCATACATCAGTACTACCCCACAATGTGTGACCCCATCAATACTACTCCACATTGTGTTGCTCCATCAGCACTTCACCAAACTATGCCACTCCATCAGGACAACCACATAGCGTGGTGTCCTGGGCCCCCTCCATTGTCAGACTGAGGCCCAGCGCGAATTGGAGGAACAGGACCTCATATTTCACTTGGGTAGCTAACACACCAGCAGTATGAACATTGACTTCTCTAACTTCAAGTAGCCCTTACTTTCCATCTTTCTCCATCCTCTTCCCCTTCCCAGTTCTCCCACCAGTCTTACTGTCTCCGACTACATTGTAACTCTGTCCCGCCCACTCATGTGACATTAGTCTGAAGAAGGATCTCGCCCAGAAACGTCACCCATTCGTTCTCTCCAGTGATGCTGCCTGTCCTGCTGATTTACTTCAGCATTGTGTGTATATTTCCGCTACAGAGTGTCACTCCATTTGTACTACCATACATTTTATCAATTCATTAGTACTACATGTGTACCACTCCACAATATGTCACCCCATCAGTAATGCACCATAGTGTATCTCACCATCAGTATTACCCCAATGTGACACTCCATCAATGGTCCCCCTCGGTAAGTCACTCCATCAGTACTACCCCATAGTGTGTAATTCCATCTGCACTAACACAAAGTGTATTACTCCATCAGTATTACCCCACACCGTTTGTCACTTCAAATGTACCACCCCAGAGTGTCAGTCCATCTCTACGTCCCCAGAGTGTCACACCATCAGTACTACTCCTCAGTGTCATTCCATCAGTACTATCCCACAGTGTTTCCCTCCATCAGCAGTACCATAGAATGTGTCACTACATCAGTAATACCCCAAAGAGTGTCACAACATCAGCACTGCCCTTGAATATATCATTACATATGTGTCTCTCTATCAGTACTACAACACAATGTGTCATTTCATCAGGACTACCCCACAGTGTGTAATTCCATAGTTACTAGCACAAAATGTCATTATTTCAGTGCTACCCCACAGCATGGCATTACATCAGTACTAGCCGCACTGTGTCACTCCATCACGACAACCTCACAGTTCATCATTCCAATAGAACTACCCCACGGTGTGTCACTCCATCAGTTCTATTTCACAGTGTCATTCCAGCAGTGTTGCCCCACAGTGTCACTTCCATCAGTCCTACCCACAGAATGTCAGCCCATCTGTACTACGCCACAGTGTGTCAGTCCATCAGTACAACCCACAATTTGTCACTCCATCAGTACCACCACAGTGTGTCACTCCATCAGTATCACCACAGTGTGTCACTCCATCAGTACCACCACAGTGTGTTCCTCCATCAGTACCACCACAGTGTGTCACTCCATCAGTACCACCACAGTGTGTCACTCCATCAGTACACCACAGTGTGTCACTCCATCAGTACCACCACAGTGTGTCACTCCATCAGTACCACCACAGTGTGTCACTCCATCAGTACCACCACAGTGTGTGTCCCTCCATCAGTACCACCACACAGTGTGTCACTCCATCAGTACCACCACCACAGTCACCCACACAGTGTGTGTGTCACCACACAGTGTGTGTCACTCCATCAGTACATCACAGTGTGTGTGTCCACAGTCACCACCACAGTGTGTCACTCCATCAGTACCACCACAGTGTGTCCCTCCATCAGTACACCACAGTGTGTCACTCCATCAGTACCACCACAGTGTGTCACTCCATCAGTACCACCACAGTGTGTCACTCCATCAGTACCACCACAGTGTGTCACTCCATCAGTACCACCACAGTGTGTCACTCCATCAGTACCACCACAGTGTGTCACTCCATCAGTACCACCACAGTGTGTCACTCCATCAGTACCACCACAGTGTGTCACTCCATCAGTACCACCACAGTGTGTCACTCCATCAGTACCACCACAGTGTGTCACTCCATCAGTACCACCACAGTGTGTCACTCCATCAGTACCACCACAGTGTGTCACTCCATCAGTACCACCACAGTGTGTCACTCCATCAGTACCACCACAGTGTGTCACTCCATCAGTACCACCACAGTGTGTCACTCCATCAGTACCACCACAGTGTGTCACTCCATCAGTACCACCACAGTGTGTCACTCCATCAGTACCACCACAGTGTGTCACCCCATCAGTACCACCACAGTGTGTCACTCCATCAGTACCACCACAGTGTGTCACTCCATCAGTACCACCACAGTGTGTCACTCCATCAGTACCACCACAGTGTGTCACTCCATCAGTACCACCACAGTGTGTCACTGCGTCAGTTCGGCCCCATTTTCATCCCTCCATCAGTACTATCCCACTGTGTGTCTCTCCATCAGTGGACGGAGAGAGGGCAGCCCAGAGATGGGAAATAGAGAGCGTAGGGGAGAGAGTTACAGTTCAGAGAGAGTGACAGCAGTGAGGATGGAGGGAGAGAGAAAGAGAGGAGGGAGAGGTGCTGCATCATTTGCCGTTTTATTTAGGTTTAGGACAATTCTGAGGCGGTAATGGTTCTGTTCTCTGAGTGTCGTGAATCTTTGGGTCGTTCCTCCTCAAAGGTTAATTCAGAAACAAGGGTTCTGAACTTAAAGAAAGGTAACTTTGAGGGTATGAGACGTGAATTGGCCAAGATAGACTGGCGATTGATTCTTAATGGGTTGACGGTGGATATGCAATGGAAGGCATTTAAAGACTGCATGGATGAACTACAACAATTGTTCATCCCAGTTTGGCAAAAGAATAAATCAGGGAAGGCAGTGCATCCATGGATAACAAGGGAAATCAGGGATAATATCAAAACAAAAGATGAAGCGTACAAATTAGCCAGAAAAAGCAGCCTACCAGATGACTGGGAGAAATTCAGAGACCAGCAGAGGAGGACAAAGGGCTTAATTAGGAAAGTGAATTATGAAAGAAAACTGGCAGGGAACATAAAAACTGACTGCAAAAATGTTTATAGATTTGTGAAGAGAAAAAGATTAGTTAAAACAAATGTAGGTCCCTCGCAGACAGAAACAGGTGAGTTGATCATGGGGAACAAGGACCTGGCAGATCAATTGAATAACTACTTTGGTTCTGTCTTCACTAAGGAAGACATAAATAATCTGCCGGAAATAGCAGGGGACCGGGGGTCAAAACAGATGGTGGAACTGAGTGAAATCCAGGTTAGCTGGGAAGTGGTATTAGCTAAATTGAATGGATTAAAGACCGATAAATCCCCAGGGCCAGATAGGCTGCATCCCAGATTACTTAAGGAAGTAGCCGCAGAAATAGTGGATGCATTAGTGATAATTTTTCAACACTCTTTAGATTCTGGAGTAGTTCTTGAGGATTGGAGGGTAAATAATATAACCCCACTTTCAAAAAAAGGGAGGGAGAGAGAAAACGTGGAATTACAGACAAGTTAGTCTAAAGTCGGTAGTGGGGAAACTGCTAGAATCAGTTATTAAAGATGGGATAGCAGCACATTTGGAAAGTGGTGAAATCATTGGACAAAGTCAGCATGGATTTATGAAAGGTAAATCATGTCTGACGAATCGTATAGAATTTTTCGAGGATGTAACTAGTAGAGTGGATAAGGGAGAACCAGTGGATGTGTTATATCTGGACTTTCAGAAGGCTTTCGACAAGGTCCCACATAAGAGATTAGTATGCAAACTTAAAGCACACGGTATTGGGGGTTCAGTATTGATGTGGATAAAGAACTGGCTGGCAGACAGGAAGCAAAGAGTAGGAGTAAACGGATCCTTTTCACAATAGCAGGCAGTGACTAGTGGGGTACCGCAAGGCTCAGTTCTGGGACCCCAGCTATTTACAATAGATATTAATGATTTGAACGAGGGAATTGAATGCAACATCTCCAAGTTTGCGGATGACACGAAGCTGGGGGGCAGTGTTAGCTGTGAGGAGGATGCTAGGAGGCTGCAAGGATACTTGGATAGGCTGGGTGAGTGGGCAAATGCATGGCAGATGCAGTATAATGTGGATAAATGTGAGGTTATACACTTTGGTTGCAAAATCAGGAAAGTAGTCTGTTATGTGAATGGTGGCCGATTAGGAAAAAGGGAGATGCAACGAGACCTGGGTGTCATGGTACACCAGTCATCAAAAGTAGGCATGCAGGTGCAGCAGGCAGTGAAGGAAGCGAATGGTATGTTAGCATTCATAGCAAAAGGATTTGAGTATAGGAGCAGGGAGGTTCTACTGCAGTTGTACAGGGTCTTGGTGAGACCGCACCTGGAGTATTGCGTACAGTTTTGGTCTCCTAATCTGAGGAAAGACATTCTTGCCATAGAGGGAGTACAGAGAAGGTTCACCAGACTGATTCCTGGGATGTCAGGACTTTCATATGGAGAAAGACTGGATAGACTCGGCTTGTACTCGCTAGAATTTAGAAGATTGAGGGGGGATCTTATAGAAACTTACAAAATTCTTAAGCGGTTGGACAGGCTAGATGCAGGAAGATTGTTCCCGATGTTGGGGGAGTCCAGAACAAGAGGTCACAGTTTTAAGGATAAGGGGGGAATCCTTTAGGACCGAGTTGAGGAAATTATTTTTTACACAGAGAAAGGTGAATCTCTGGAACTCTCTGCCACAGAAGGTAGTTGAGGCCAGTTAATTGGCTATATTTAAGAGGGAGATAGATGTGGCCCTTGTGGCAAAAGGGATCAGGGGGGTATGGAGAGAAGGCAGGTACAGGATACTGAGTTGGATGACCAGCCATGATCATATTGAATGGCGGTGCAGGCTCGAAGGGCCGAATGGCCTACTCCTGCACCTATTTTCTATGTTTCTATGTGATGAAGGAAGGCAGAGAATGTTATTGCCCCATGGTATAGTCAGATATATTCCAGACAAGCGGGGAGTGAATGGTTCCCGGGGTCAGTCAGCGGGAGTGTGGGGTTGAGGTCACAGTCAGTGAAGCCGCGATCATATTGAGTGGTGAAGCAGAGTGGGGGGGGTTGGGGCATTTTAGTCCGAGGTGATGCGTTGAACTAATTCCTCAACCTGTGGACTAATGTCGCCCAGTCCTGTCCACCTTCGAACAGGGCACCAGAAGCCATGAGAGGGTCCCTGGAATTTGGCATTGCCTTGCTGAGTGAAACGGATTGAAGGAAATCAGACAAACAACATGAGGTGGAGAGTTGGATCTGATGGAGTTTGAACCAATAACTCCTTTGCTGGAACAATGCCGCCCGCTCCCAATTTCCATCCCTCAGTATCTATCGCCACAATTCCCAGTCTTTGGAGTTTCTCAATCAATTCCCTGAATAAATCACAACCTGTCTGTCTGTCTGTCTGTCTCAGCAGGGATTTCACTCGGCTGATGTCATCTGTTTGTGAATCATTTCAAAATCTCTATATTTAAACTCTGTTGAAACTTCACTGTCCCGGTGGAGACGGGAAATGGTATAAAATCTCCAGGAATGTTGTGTCCCAACATTTCATTCCGAGACATTACCGGTAGCTCACGGGGACACGTCGCTGGGCAGAGAAAATGGGGGAATTGTGGAACAGATATGCCAGTGTGGAGAAAATCCTGTACGCGATCATTGCTGCCGTTGGAATCCCTGGTAAGTGAGTGAGCAGAACAATTCAAGTGTTATAACTCTATCCGTGTGTTAACTGGTGTTGTCCTGATTCTCATCATGTTACAAGTTCCCAACTGATGATCGTTGTACAAGAATATGTGAAGAATATCAATCCTCTGTGAAATATTTGTGAATTAACGCTGCTGTGATTTGTCTTATTTTCAGACAGCTGAAACTAAGCCTCTTTTTCTCCCACTGCTGCCGGCCGGGAGCCACTAGAATGTTGTTCTTGCCTTCAGTGGCAACTTGCACAGAGTTGTCCCAGTGCTCGGGACAGGAAGGCAGGCAGGCAGGCAGCTCTCCGGGACAGTGTGACTGGGGGAGAGGGGTTCACATTGTGAAGTTCACTGTGTGTGAGTTATTGATCAGAGTGAACAGCCACTCGCTCCTGTGGACACTGTGTCTCACTCACTGTGGAGTCTGTCTGTCACAGTCCGATTCCACCCACAGCCTGTTGGTCAATAATTGGATCCATCTCCTGGACCAGTGGCCGCGGATCTATCGGTGTGTGTGTGTGTGTGTGTGTGTGTGTGTGTGTGTGTGTGTGTGTGTGTGTGTGTGTGTGTGTGTGTGTGTGTGTGTGTGTGTGTGTGTGTGTGTGTGTGTGTGTGTGTGTGTGTGTGTGTGTGTGTGTGTGTGTGTGTGTGTGTGTGTGTGTGTGTGTGTGTGTGTGTGTGTGTGTGTGTGTGTGTGTGTGTGTGTGTGTGTGTGTGTGTGTGTGTGTGTGTGTGTGTGTGTGTGTGTGTGTGTGTGTGTGTGTGTGTGTGTGTGTGTGTGTGTGTGTGTGTGTGTGTGTGTGTGTGTGTGTGTGTGTGTGTGTGTGTGTGTGTGTGTGTGTGTGTGTGTGTGTGTGTGTGTGTGTGTGTGTGTGTGTGTGTGTGTGTGTGTGTGTGTGTGTGTGTGTGTGTGTGTGTGTGTGTGTGTGTGTGTGTGTGTGTGTGTGTGTGTGTGTGTGTGTGTGTGTGTGTGTGTGTGTGTGTGTGTGTGTGTGTGTGTGTGTGTGTGTGTGTGTGTGTGTGTGTGTGTGTGTGTGTGTGTGTGTGTGTGTGTGTGTGTGTGTGTGTGTGTGTGTGTGTGTGTGTGTGTGTGTGTGTGTGTGTGTGTGAGACATTTCTTGGTGAGCTCTCCTCCATTAACTCCTCCATGGACTCTGATATAACAGCCTAATGTTGGTGGCCAGTGGCTGGTGATAGCGTTAGCACAATAATATTGTCTGCCGATGAACTTTGTGTTTAGCTGGTTTTTGTTGTATTTTTTCTATAATTTTCCTACTCAACTTTTGATTTTGATAAAATTGCCGTAAAACGTCGTAACACTAAGAGTTGAGTTTTCTTTTTCTATACGAAATGTAAAAGGTTGTTTGAATGGTAAAGGAGTGGTCCCTATAAACAATAGATTATAATCAATTACCAATTATTTAAATATTGAAATCTGATAAATTGACAATTAAAGGCATATGAAGTTTAATCTAGATTTTTTCTCTTTTTATTTTTATTTTTTATTAACCATATGCGATAAGAGTTGTTATTTTGTGCTTCATAATGCCCCTTTAATTTAAACATAAATGGTCCAGGACCTCATACTTTGATCTATTTGCATAAACATGAGCTATGCAGACTGAGGTGTGTATGCTCACTTTTTTTTTTTTGCTCTCTCTTTCTCTCTCTCTCTTTCTCTCTCTCTCTCTCTCTCTCTCTCTCTCTCTCTCTCTCTCTCTCTCTCTCTCTCTCTCTCTCTTTTTTTCTCTCTCTCTCTCTCTCTCCATTCTCTCTCTCTCTTTCTCTCTTTTTCTCTTTCTTTCTCTCTTTATCTCTCTCTCTCTCTTTCTGTCTCTCTCTTTCTCTCTCTCTCTCTCTCTCTCTCTCTCTCTCTCTCTCTCTCTCTCTCTCTCTCTCTCGCAGCCTGATCTTGTGTGCTTTGTCTGTCCTGTCTTCTGTGTGTGTGTGTTTGTGTCAATCTGTGTATGTGGCTCTCTCGTCCCCTTCCTCATGCTATTTCCCTGCCCCACTCCCCCAACCTTATCTACACCCAAATGATCCATAATTGATACAGCTAAAGGCCTAAAAATCATCCATTTGAACATTAGTCTTCTTCCAAAGATAGATTTAATTAGAGTTTGGATTGCACAGAATAAACCTGACATAATAACATTTTCAGAAACATGGTTACATAGTGAAATTTGTGACAATGATATTCATATTGATAATTTTGTATTATATAGAGCAGATAGGCCTACGAGAGCTGGAGGTGTGGCTTGTTATGTGTCAACTTGCTTTATATCTGAATCTACTATTCCTAAAGTAACCTCATCTCTCTTTGAAAGCCTTTTTTATTAGGTTAAAACTTCATGAGAATAAACATCTAATTATCGGCACTATCTATCGATCCCCCCCTGTTCATCCTGACTCAACTAAGTCCCTAATTTCCACTCTCACCTCTATTAGAAACGGGAATAGTGCCGGAGGATTGGCGTACTGCGCATGTTGTTCCATTGTTTAAAAAGGGGTCTAAGAGTAAACCTAGCAATTATAGACCTGTTAGTTTGACGTCAGTGGTGGGCAAATTAATGGAAAGAATACTTAGAGATAATATATATAAGCATCTGGATAAACAGGGTCTGATTAGGAACAGTCAACATGGATTTGTGCCTGGAAGGTCTTGTTTAACTAATCTTCTTGAATTTTTTGAAGATGTTACACGGGAAATTGATGAGGGTAACACAGTGGATGTTGTGTATATGAACTTCAGTAAGGCCTTTGACAAGGTTCCTCATGGAAGGTTGGTTAAGAAGGTTCAATGGTTGGGTATTAATGGTGGCGTAGCAAGATTGATTCAACAGTGGCTGAATGGGAGATGCCAGAGAGTAATGGTGGATGGATGTTTGTCAGGTTGGAGGCCAGTGACGAGTGGGGTGCCACAGGGATCTGTGTTGGGTCCACTGTTGTTTGTCATGTACATCAATGATCTGGATGATGGTGTGGTAAATTGGATTAGTAAGTATGCAGATGATACTAAGATAGGGGGTGTTGTGGATAATGAAGTAGAGTTTCAAAGTCTACAGAGAGATTTATGCCAGTTGGAAGATTGGGCTGAAAGATGGCAGATGGAGTTTAATGCTGATAAGTGTGAGGTGCTACATCTTGGCAGGACAAATCAAAATAGGACGTACATGGTAAATGGTAGGGAATTTAAGAATGTAGGTGAACAGAGGGATCTGGGAATAACTGTGCACAGTTCCCTGAAAGTGGAATCTCATGTAGATAGGGTGGTAAAGAAAGCTTTTGGTGTGCTGGCCTTTATAAATCAGAGCATTGAGTATAGAAGTTGGGATCTGATGTTAAAATTGTACAAGGCATTGGTGAGGCCAATTCTGGAGTATGGTGTACAATTTTGGTCGCCTAATTATAGGAAGGATGTCAACAAAATAGAGAGAGTACAGAGGAGATTTACTAGAATGTTGCCTGGGTTTCAGCAACTAAGTTACAGAGAAAGGTTGAACAAGTTAGGTCTTTATTCTTTGGAGCGCAGAAGGTTAAGGGGGGACTTGATAGAGGTTTTTAAAATGATGAGAGGGATAGACAGAGTTGACGTGGAAAAGCTTTTCCCACTGAGAGTAGGGAAGATTCAAACAAGGGGACATGACATGAGAATTAAGGGACTGAAGTTTAGGGGTAACATGAGGGGGAACTTCTTTACTCAGAGAGTGGTGGCTGTGTGGAATGAGCTTCCAGTGAAGGTGGTGGAGGCAGGCTCGTTTTTATCATTTAAAAATAAATTGGATAGTTATATGGATGGGAAGGGAATGGAGGGTTTATGGTCTGAGCGCAGGTATATGGGACTAGGGGAGATTATGTGTTCGGCACGGACTAGAAGGGTCGAGATGGCCTGTTTCCATGCTGTAATTGTTATATGGTTATATGGTTTATATGGTTATTGAACACCCATGTGAATTAGTGCTTCTTGGTGACTTCAATAAAAACTGGCTCGATCGCTCCTCTTCTAACGACAAAAACTTGCTTAAAAGTATAAACCTGACCCAGTTAATCAACGAACCTACCAGAGTTCATGGCAATTCTACATCACTATTAGATTGGATTCTTGTTACCCATCCTGACCGAATCTTAACATCTGGTGTTTTGTCAGATTGCTTTAGCGATCATTCTGCTATTTTCTGTGTGTGGAAGATTAAACCTTCCCGTCTCCCTCCTAAACATATTCGTGTTAGACAATGTAGAACATTTAATTATGATAATTATATGCATGACCTGATTGCAATAAACTGGGATAGGTTTCAACTTATACCAACTGTCGAGGATGCCTGGAATTATTTATACACTGAAGTCACAAGAGTTATCGATAAGCATGCCCCCTGGAGAGAAATAAAAGTCAAGGGAAAACATTTACCATGGATTAGTGCTGATTTGATCAACCTTTTTAATGAGCGGGATAAAGTCTGGAAGAACCTTTCAGGGAAACAAAGGACCCTGCTGATTGGGAAAAATATAGGTCCTTAAGGAATCAGTGTACGACAAAAACACGTAATGCTAAATCAAGTCATTTAAAAAAACATCTTTCTGAAGACATGCATAATCCAAAAAAGTTTTGGAAAAGACTAAATAATGTTCTTAATAAATCAAATCAAAATATCAGCACTCAGATTCGGGTCAACAATGACATTATTCAGGACCCTGCTGTTATATCCAATGCTTTCAACCAGCACTTCTCCACTGTATGTAGCTCTACTGTATTTGATTCATCTATTATATGTGACTTTCCAGCTACCTCTACATGTAGAAGCTCTTTTTCTTTTCAACAAATAAAACCTGTTGATGTTCAACATGCTATTAATGAATTAAAGGATGATTGTGGATCTGGACCAGCTGGTATTGAGACTAAATTCATTAAGTTAGGAGCTAATATTCTAATGTACCCACTATGCGACCTGTTTAATTTGTCCTTCTCAACTTGTACCCTCCCTTCCGCATGGAAGTGTGCCAATGTTACTCCACTGCATAAGGGAGGCGACCCACACGATATTAACAATTACCGCCCCATCTCAATTATCAACTCGGTGGCTAAAATCCTCGAGAAACTAGTGTTCAACCAGCTATCACATTATGTCTCAACTTTCAACATTCTATCTCCATGCCAGTCTGGGTTCAGACCTAATCACTCCACAACTACAGCTCTGTTAAAACTCACCAGCGATGTGTTCACTGCTTCTGAGGATGGTAAACTCACCGGTGCCATCTTTCTTGATCTAACCAAGGCCTTTGATGTTGTTGACCACTACCTACTGCTTGATAAAACTTTACTCTATTGGTCTTTCACAAAACAATCTACTGTGGTTTAACTCATACCTTCATAACAGACGCCAATGTGTCACCTTTAATGGAAGTCAATCCAATTCCTTAATTGTTGAGAAGGGGGTCCCGCAAGGTTCGTCCTTGGGACCACTCCTTTTCTCTATTTTCATAAACGACCTCCCTAATATCTGTTCTGACTGTCAAACACAACTATATGCCGATGATGCGGTGCTATATACATCTAGTACTAACAAGTCTGAAATTGAAAGAACCCTTCAATCAGATCTTACTTCTGTTCAGAAATGGCTATTATTTAACAAATTAATTTTAAATAAAAATAAATCATGCAGTATGTTATTTGGTACCAGACAAGGCCTTGGTAATTCTGTAGATCTGACTATATCATTTAATGAAGGATCACCATTAGAACAAGTATTGAACTTCAAATATCTTGGTGTTTGGCTCGACCCAACGCTTTCATTTACGCAGCATAGTGAGACGATTACTAAAAAACTCAGCTGTAATCTAGCTATTCTTTACCGCCATATAAATTGTTTCACCTTTCAGATGAGAAAAATAATTGTCTCTCAACTACTACTACCAACACTGGATTATGCTGATATTGTCTATCAGAATACATTTGATACACATCTTCAACCCCTCAATGTAGTTTATAATAGTCTTTGCAGATTTATTTTAAGGTGTCCATATATAACTCACCACTGTTCTATGTACGAAACTCTAAACTGGTTATCCCCCCACGCTCGAAGATGCTACCACTGGTTCCAGTTCATCTTTAAATGCATCCACCTCAATTACCCCTTCTTATTAAAAACAAGACCTATTACCATACACACCCTCATATTCACTAAGACATATTCAGCAACCCTTCTTTTTCATTCCAAGAACTAACAAAGAAATTGGGAGACGTGCA
Source organism: Leucoraja erinaceus (assembly GCF_028641065.1). Lineage (NCBI taxonomy): Eukaryota > Metazoa > Chordata > Chondrichthyes > Rajiformes > Rajidae > Leucoraja > Leucoraja erinaceus. The sequence continues at coordinate 77,157 of NW_026576661.1, forward strand.
TTTAAATTCAAAGCTCCTTCTGACTGGAACACTCTGCCTAGTACCATAAGAACTATTAGCTCA
>NW_026576662.1:0-77214 GCF_028641065.1 Leucoraja erinaceus
TGAGGTCCAGCGGACTGCTGGCGACCAGCTGCACCGGTAAAGTTAATGTCCTGGGACGCCGGGTGGGACACGGAGCCAACGGCAGAGGCCATACGGGCGGCATACATTGCATCCCGCAGTGTCAGATCGGGCTTCACAAGGAGCTCCTCACGCAGCTTAGCGTTCCGGAGACCATGGACCAGGACGTCCCTGATTAATTCTTCAGTGGTGATTGATTCAAGGCGGCAGCGCCGACCCAAGTGACGCAAAGCGGCGATATAAGCGTCGATATGCTCGCCTGGAAGCTGCCGCCTCTGGAAGAATTTAAAGCGTTCGATAATGTTATTGGTAGGTATATCACAGAGGGCAGTGAACTTAACCATGAGACATACCGGGTCGTGACGGTCCTCACCGGCGGCGAATTCGAACGAAGCATATTGATCCGTGGCTGCTGGGCCAGCGAGGTTGAGCAACAGGCGAGCCTGTACAGCGGGAATGGCATCAGGATGAGCAATTGCAATATAGTGTTCGAAATCGCGCTGGAACACAGTCCAGCGATGGACAATGTCCGTGTCGAAAACCAACGTGTCAGGTCGACGACAGGAGTGGAACATAACAAAACGAACGGAGGGGACAACTGGGAGAAAGCAAAAAATAAAAACAAAACCGATAAACAGGAGACGCAGGTCTACCGCTGTGACACCATGTAAAACGACTTATTCCACACAAAGTCTTTTACTATAACTGTTTATTAAAGTTACTGTTACACACTATGCAATAGCTGTCCGTGGTCATCACTGGAGCTAGAGAGCGAGCTAGAGGTGGGGACATTACAATTATACTGGAGACAATGGGGAGTGGTTAGTGGTGGGGAGGTCACTATGGTTAAAGGAACATGCACTAATCTACAGTTTTGCCTTTCAACTTCAAGCCAATGCACCCACGACCCCATTCGCAGTAATAGTGCCTTTCAACTTCATTCCACCAGACATTTTTTTTGCAAGCTTTAGAAGCAATAGAGACATTTTTTTGCAAGCTTTAGAAAAGCTTTAGAACCATATAGATTTTTTTTGCAAGCTTTAGAACCACCAATAGACATTTTTTTGCAAGCTTTAGAACCAATAGACATTTTTGCAAGCTTTAGAACCAATAGACATTTTTTTTGCAAGCTTTAGAACCATAGACATTTTTTTTGCAAGCTTTTGAACCAATAGACATTTTTTGCTATTTTTAGCTTTGTAAGCTTTAGAACCAATAGATTTTTTTTTGCAATCTTTAGAACCAATAGACACCTTTTTTTGCAAGCTTTAGAACCAATATACATTTTTTGCAAGCTTTAGAACCAAGACATTTTTTTGCAAGCTTTAGAACCAATAGATTTTTTGAAAGCTTTAGAACCAATAGATATATTTTTGCAAGCTTTAGAACCATAGACAATAGAGCTTTAGAACGAATAGACATTTTTTGCAAGCTTTAGAACCAATATTTTTTTTTTTTTTGCAAGCTTAGAAAACCAATTTTTTTTTTTTTTTGCAAGCTTTAGAACCAATTTTTTTTTTTTGCAAGCTTTAGAACCAATAGACATTTGTTTGCAAGCTTTAGAACCAATAGCATTTTTTTTTTTTTTTTTTGCAAGCTTTAGAACCAATTTTTTTTTTTTGCAAGCTTTAGAACCAATAGACATTTTTTTTTTTTTTTGCAAAGCTTTAGAACCATTTTTTTTTTTTTTTTGCTTTAGCTTTAGAACCAATAGCATTTTTTTTTTTTGCAAGCTTTTTGCAACATTTTTTGCAAGCTTTAGATTTTTTTTTTTTTTTTGCAAGCTTTTAGAAACCAATATTTTTTTTTTTTGCATTTTTTAGAACCAATAAGCCTTTTTCTGCAAGCTTTAGAACCAATAGAGACTTTTTGCACGCTTAGAACCTATAGACATTATATGAAAGCTTTAGAATCAACAGACATTTTTTTGCAAAAGTTAGAACCAATAGAGCTTTTTTTTTTTTTGCACAGCTTTTTAGAACCAATTTTTTTTTTTTTGCAAGCTTTAGAACCAATAGATTTTTTTTTTTTGCAAGCTTTAGAACCAATATACATTTTTTGCAAGCTTTAGAACCAATAGACATTTTTTTTGCAAGCTTTAGAACCAATATACATTTTTTGCAAGCTTTAGAACCAATAGATTTTTTTTTTGCAAGCTTTAGAACCAATAGAACATTTTTTTGCAAGCTTTAGAACCAATAGATATATTTTTGCAAGCTTTAGAACCAATAGACATTTTTTTGCAAGCTTTAGAACCAATATTTTTTTTTTTTGCAACAATATTTACAACCAAGCTTTAAAACCAATACACTTTTTTTGCAAGCTTTAGAACCAATAGATTTTTTTTTTGCAAGCTTTAGAACAATAGATTTTTTTTGCAAGCTTTAGAACCAAACCAATAGACATTTTTTTGCAAGCTTTAGAACAATAGATTTTTTTGCAAGCTTTAGAAACCAATTTTTTGCAAGCTTTAGCAAGCTTTAGAACCAATTTTTGCAAGCTTTAGAACCAATATATACTTTTTGCAAGCTTTAGAACCAATAGATACTTTTTTGCAAGCTTTAGAACCAATAGACGTTTTTTGCAAGCTTTAGAACCAATAGATTTTTTGCAAGCTTTAGAACGAATAGACATTGTTTAGCAAGCTTTAGAACCAATAAGCATGTTTCTGCAAGCTTTAGAACCAATAGACATTTTTTTTGCAAAGCTTTAGAACCAATAGATTTTTTTTTTTTGCAAGCTTTAGAACCAATAGATTTTTTTTTTTTTGCAAGCTTTTTTAGAACCAATTTTTTTTTTTTGCACTTTTTTTTTGAAGCTTTATTTTTTTTTTTTTTTTTTTTTTTTAGAACCAATTTTTTTTTTGCAAGCTTTAGAACCAATTTTTTTTTTTTTTTTTAGAACCAATAGACATTTTTTGCAAGAACAATAGATTTTTTTTGCAAGCTTTTGAACCAATAGAGACCATTTTTTTGCAAGCTTTGGAAACCATAGACACTTTTTTTCAAGTTTTAGAACCACTTTACCATTTTTTCCAACTTTAGAACCAAAAGAAAGTTTTGTGCAAGGTTTTGAACCAAAAAGAGACTTTTTTTGCAAGCTTTAGAACCAATAGACATTTTTTTTGCAAGCTTTAGAACCAATAGATTTTTTTTTTTTTGCAAGCTTTTTAGAACCAATATTTTTTTTTTTTTTTAGAACCAATTTTTTTTTTTTTTTTTTTTTTTTAGAACAATTTTTTTTTTGCAAGCTTTTTTTTAGAACCAATTTTTTTTTTTGCACTTTTTAGAACAACATTTTGCATTTTTTTTTTTTTTTTTTTATAGAACCAATTTTTTTTTGCAAGCTTTAGAAACAATAGACATGTTTTGCAAGCTCTTAGAACCAATAGAGAAACTTTTTGCAAGCTTTAAAACCAATAGACATTTTTTTTCTAGCTTTAGAACGAATAGACATTTTTTTGCAAGCTTTAGAACCATAGACATTTTTTTTGCAAGCTTTAGAACCAATAGACAGTTTTTGCAAGCTTTAGAACCAATAGATCTTTAGAAAGAATTTTTTTGCAAGCTTTAGAAACAATAGACATTTTTTTGCAAGCTTTAGAACTTAGACATTTTTTTGCAAGCTTTAGAAACCAATAGAGACTTTTTTTGCAAGCTTTAGAACCCATAGACATTTTTTTGCAAGCTTTAGAACCAATAGACATTTTTTAGCAAGCTTTAGAACCAATAGACATTTTTTGCAAGCTTTTTAGAACCAATATTTTTTTTTTTGCAAGCTTTTTTTTTTTTTTAGACATGCAAATTTTTTTAGACTTTTTTTTTTTTTTTTGCAAGCTTTAGAACCAATTTTTTTTTTTTTTTAGAAACCAATAGACACTTTTTTTTTTTTAGAAACATAGACATTTTTTTTTTTTTTTTAGCTTTAGAACCAATTTTTTTTTTTTTTTGCAAGCTTTAGAACCAATAGACTTTTTTTTGCAAGCTTTAGAACCAATATTTTTTTTTTTTTTTGCAGCTTTTTAGAACCAATATTTTTTTTTTTGCAATTTTTTTAGAACCAATTTTTTTTTTTTGCAATAGCTTTTTAGAACAAACCAAGATTTTTTTTTTTTGCTTTTTTAGAAACCAATATTTTTTTTTTTTGCAAGCTTTAGAACCAATTTTTTTTTTTTTTTTTTTTTTTTTTTTTGCAAGCTTTAGAACCAATAGATTTTTTTTGCAAGCTTTAGAACCAATAGATTTTTTTTTTGCAAGCTTTAGAACCAATAGACATTTTTTGCAAGCTTTAGAACCAATAGACATTTTTTTGCAAGCTTTAGAAACAATAGACTTTTTTTTGCAATCTTTAGAACCAATACACTTTTTTTTTTTTGCAAGCTTTAGAACCAATAGAGACACGTTATGCAAGCTTTAGAAGAACCAATAGAACCAATAGACATTTTTTGCAAACTTTAGAACCAATAGACATTTTTTTTGCAAGCTTTAGAACCAATAGAACATTGTTTTTACAATCTTAAAAACAAATAGACATTTTTTTTGAAAGATTTAGAACCAATACATTTTTTGCAAGCTTTAGAACCAATAGATTTTTTTTTTGCAAGCTTTAGAACCAATAGAGATTTTTTTTGCAAGCTTTAGAACCAATAGACATTTTTTGCAAACAACCATAGACATTTTTTTGAAGCTTTTTAAACCATTTTTTTTGCAAGCTTTTAGAACCAATAGACATTTTTTTGCAAGCTTTAGACCAATATACATTTTTTTGCAAGCTTTAGAACCAATAGACATTTTTGTTCACGCTTTCTGCAATAGACATTTTTTAGCAAGCTTTAGAACCAATAGACATTTTTTTGCAAGCTTTAGAACCAATATACATTTTTTGCAATTTTTTGCAAGCTTTAGAACCAATAGACATTTTTTTTGCAAGCTTTAGAACCAATAGACATTTTTTTGCAAGCTTTAGAACCAATAGATTTTTTTTTGCAAGCTTTAGAACCAATTTTTTTTTTGCAAGCTTTAGAACCAAATTTTTTTTTTTTTTTTTGCTTTTTTAGAGCATTTTTTTTTGTTTTTTTTTTGCAAAGCTTTAGAATTTTTTTTTTTTTTTTTTGCAAGCTTTATAAAATTTTTTTTTTTTTTGCAAGCTTTTAGAGAATTTTTTTTTTTGCAAGCTTTAGAAACCAAGAGACTTTTTTTTGCAAGCAAGCTTTAGAATTTTTTTTTTTTTTTTTTTTTTTTTTTAGAACCAATATTTTTTTTTTTTTTGCTTTTTAGAAGAACCAATTTTTTTTTTTTTTTGCAAGCTTTAGAACCAAATATTTTTTTGCAAGCTTTTTTTTTTTTTAGAACCATTTTTTTTTGCAAGCTTTTAGAACCAATATTTTTTTTTTTTTTTTTTTTAGAACCAATAGACATTTTTTTTTTTTTTTTGCAAGCTTTAGAACCAATAGATTTTTTTTTTTGCTTTTTTAGAACCAATTTTTTTTTTTTGCAAGCTTTAGAACCAATTTTTTTTTTTTTTGCAAGCTTTAGAACCAATAGACTTTTTTTTTGCAAGCTTTAGAACCAATAGACTTTTTTTTGCAAGCTTTAGAACCAATTTTTTTTTGCAAGCTTTAGAACCAACCATTTTTTTTTTTTTTTTTTTTTTGCAAGCTTTATTTTTTTTTTTAGACTTTTTTGCATTTTTTTAGCTTTTTTTTAGAGACTTTTTTTTTGCTTTTTAGATTTTTTTTTTTTTTGCAAGCTTTAGAATTTTTTATTTTTTTTTTTTTGCAAGCTTTAGAACCAATAGACACATTTTTTTGCAAGCTTTAGAACCAATATACATTTTTTTGCAAGCTTTAGAACCAATAGAGACATTTTTGCAAGCTTTAGAACCAATAGAGAAACTTTTTGCAAGCTTTAGAACCAATACATTTTTTTGCAAGCTTTAGAAACCAATAGACATTTTTTGCAAGCTTTAGAACCAATAGACATTTTTTTTGCAAGCTTTAGAACCAATAGACATTTTTTTGGCAAGCTTTAGAACCAATAGACATCTTTTTTGCAAGCTTTAGAACCAATAGATTTTTTTGCAAGCTTTAGAACCAATAGACATTTTTGCAAGCTTTAGAACCAATAGAGATTTTTTTGCAAGCTTTAGAACCAATAGACATTTTTTTGCAAGCTTTAGAACCAATATACATTTTTTGCAAGCTTTAGAACCAATAGAGACATTTTTTTGCAAGCTTTAGAACCAATAGACATTTTTTTGCAAGCTTTAGAAACCAATAGACATTTTTTTGCAAGCTTTAGAACCAATAGACATTTTTTTGCAAGCTTTAGAACCAATAGACATTTTTTTGCAAGCTTTAGAACCAATAGAGAGCTTTTTTGCAAGCTTTAGAACCAATAGACATTTTTTTGCAAGCTTTAGAACCAATAGACATTTTTTGCAAGCTTTAGAACCAATAGACATTTTTTGCAAGCTTTAGAACCAATAGACATTTTTTTGCAAGCTTTAGAACCAATAGACATTTTTTGCAAGCTTTAGAACCAATAGACATTTTTTGCAAGCTTTAGAAACAATAGACATTTTTTTGCAAGCTTTAGAACCAATAGACATTTTTTTGCAAGCTTTAGAACCAATACACATTTTTTTGCAAGCTTTAGAACCAATAGACATTTTTTTGCAAGCTTTAGAACCAATAGACATTTTTTGCAAGCTTTAGAATTTTTTGCAAGCTTTAGAACCAATAGAGATTTTTTTTGCAAGCTTTAGAACCAATAGACATTTTTTGCAAGCTTTAGAACCAATAGAGGCACTTTTTGCAAGCTTTAGAACCAATAGACATTTTTTGCAAGCTTTAGAACCAATAGACATTTTTTTGCAAGCTTTAGAACCAATAGAGATTTTTTTGCAAGCTTTAGAACCAATAGACATTTTTTGCAAGCTTTAGAACCAATAGACATTTTTTTTGCAAGCTTTAGAAACCAATAGACATTTTTTGCAAGCTTTAGAAACAATAGAATTTTTTTTGCAAGCTTTAGAACCAATAGACATTTTTTTGCAAGCTTTAGAACCAATAGACATTTTTGCAAGCTTTAGAACAATAGACTTTTTTTGCAAGCTTTAGAATCAATAGAGACATTAGAACCAATTTTTTTTGCAAGCTTTAGAACCAATAGACTTTTTTTGCAAGCTTTAGAACCAATAGACACTTTTTTTGAAAGCTTTAGAAACAATAGACATTTTTGCAAGCTTTAGAACCAATAGACACCAATAGTTATTTTTTTGCAAGCTTTAGAACCAATAGAGACTTTTTTTGCAAGCTTTAGAACCAATAGACATATTTTTGCAAGCTTTAGAACCAATAGACATTTTTTGCAAGCTTTAGAACCAATAGACATTTTTGCAAGCTTTAGAACCAATAGAGATTTTTTTGCAAGCTTTAGAACCAATAGACATTTTTTGCAAGCTTTAGAACCAATATACATTTTTTGCAAGCTTTAGAACCAATAGAGACATTTTTTGCAAGCTTTAGAACCAATAGATTTTTTTGCAAGATTTAGAACCAATAGAGACATTTTTTTGCAGCTTTTAGAACAATAGATTTTTTTTTTTTGCAGCTTTTTAGAATTAGATTTTTTTTTTTTTTTTTTTTTTTTTTTTTTTTGCAGCTTTTAGCAACAAGATTTTTTTTTTTGCAAGCTTTAGAACCAATGGACATTTTTGTGAAAGCTTTAGAACCAATAAACATTTTTGTGCAAGCTTTAGAACCAATAAACATTTTCTGCAAGCTTTAGAACCAACAGGTACATGTTTGCAAGCTTTAGAACCAATTGACATTTTATGCAAGCTTTAGAAGCAATAGAGCCACTTTTTGAAAGCTTTAGAACCAATAGGCACTTTGTGCAAGCTTTAGAACCAATAGACTTTTTTTTGCAAGCTTTAGAACCAATAGACGTTTTTTTGCAATAGCTTTAGAACCAATAGACACATTTTTTGCAAGCTTTAGAACCAATAGAGACAATTTTTGCTAGCTTTTTAACCAATAGACATTTTTTTTGCAGGCTTTAGAACAATAGACATTTTTTGTTGCAAGCTTTAGAACCTATAGACATTTTTTTGCAAGCTTTTAGAACCAATAGAGATTTTTTTTGCAAGCTTTAGAACCAATAGATTTTTTTTGCAAGCTTTAGAACCATAGACATTTTTTTTGCAAGCTTTATAATCAATAGACATTTTTTTGCAAGCCTTAGAACCAATAAACATTTTTACAAGCTTTAGAACCAATAGAGATTTTTCCAAGCTTTAGAACCAATAGAGACATTTTTTGCAAGCTTTAGAACCAATTTTTTGCAAGCTTTAGAACCAACATTTTTTGCAAGCTTTAGAACCAATAGACATTTTTTGCAAGCTTTAGAACCAATAGACTTTTTTTGCAAGCTTTTAGAACCAATAGACATTTTTTTGCAAGCTTTAGAACCAATAGACATTTTTGCAAGCTTTAGAACCAATAGAACCAATAGACATTTTTTTGCAAGCTTTAGAACCAATATACACTTTTTTTTTGCAAGCTTTAGAACCAATAGACATTTTTTTTTGCAAGCTTTAGAAACCAATAGACAAGCTTTTTTTGCAAGCTTTAGAACCAATAGACATTTTTTTGCAAGCTTTAGAACAAAGACATTTTTTTTGCAAGCTTTAGAACCAATAGACATTTTTTGCAAGCTTTAGAACCAATAGACTTTTTTTTTTTGCAAGCTTTAGCATTTTTTTGCAAGCTTTAGAACCAATAGACATGTTTTGCAAGCTCTAGAACCAATAGAGAAACTTTTTGCAAGCTTTAGAACCAATAAACATTTTTTTTGCAAGCTTTAGAACCAATAGACATTTTTGCAAGCTTTAGAACCAATAGACACTTTTTGCAAGCTTTAGAACCAATAGAGATTTTTTTTTGCAAGCTTTAGAACCATAGACATTTTTTTGCAAGCTTTAGAACCAATAGACATTTTTTTGCAAGCTTTAGACCAAATAGACATTTTTTTTTGCAAGCTTTAGAACCAATTTTTTTTGCAAGCTTTAGAAACCAATAGACACTTTTTTTGCAAGCTTTTAGAACCAATACACATTTTTTTGCAAGCTTTAGAACCAATAGACACATTTTTTGCAAGCTTTAGAACCAATAGATATTTTTTTGCAAGCTTTAGAACCAATAGAGACATTTTTTTGCAAGCTTTAGAACCAATAGAGACATTTTTTGCAAGCTTTAGAACCAATAGACACATTTTTTGCAAGCTTTAGAACCAATAGACATTTTTTGCAAGCTTTAGAACCAATAGATTTTTTTTTTGCAAGCTTTAGAACCAATAGACATTTTTTTTTGCAAGCTTTAGAACCAATAGACATTTTTTTGCAAGCTTTAGAACCAAGACACTTTAGAACCAATAAGCTTTTTTTGCAAGCTTTAGAACCAAAAGACATTGTTTTGCAAGCTTTAGAACCAAACATTTTGTGCAACCTTTTGAACCAATAGACATTTTTTTGCAAGCTTTAGAACCAATAGACATTTTTTTGCAAGCTTTAGAACCAATAGACATTTTTTTTGCAAGCTTTAGAACCAATAGAGACATTTTTTGCAAGCTTTAGAACCAAGAGACATTTTTTTGCAAGCTTTAGAACCAATAGACATTTTTTTGCAAGCTTTAGAACCAATACATTTTTTTGCAAGCTTTAGAACCAATAAGCACAAGCTTTAGAACCAATTTTTTTTTGCAAGCTTTAGAACCAATAGACATGCAAGCTTTTTTGCAAGCTTTAGAACCAAATAGACATTTTTTTGCAAGCTTTAGAACCAATAGACATTTTTTTTGCAAGCTTTAGAACCAATAGAGACATTTTTTTTTGCAAGCTTTAGAAACCAATAGACATTTTTTGCAAGCTTTAGAACCAATAGACAGCTTTTTGCAAGCATTTTTTTTGCAAGCTTTAGAACCAATAGACATTTTTTGCAAGCTTTAGAACCAATAGACATTTTTTTGCAAGCTTTAGAACCAAATAGACATTTTTTGCAAGCTTTAGAACCAATAGACATTTTTTTTGCAAGCTTTAGAACCAATAGACATTTTTTGCAAGCTTTAGAACCAATAGAGACATTTTTTTGCAAGCTTTAGAAACAATAGATGCAAGCTTTAGAACCAATAGACATTTTTTTTGCAAGCTTTAGAACCAATAGATTTTTTTTTGCAAGCTTTAGAACCAATAGATTTTTTTTGCAAGCTTTAGAACCAATAGACTTTTTTTGCAAGCTTTAGAACCAATAGACACTTTTTTGCAAGCTTTAGAACCAATAGACATTTTTTTGCAAGCTTTAGAACCAATAGACATTTGTGAGACTGTGTGGCACACCACTTCCTGGTTTTATAGTCCTCCCCCCCTGCCGCCAGCGGGGGCAGCAGAGAGAATGGGGAATTTTGTAAAAACATTAATATCTCTGTCATTTTTAATCAACAGGAAAAATCCTCGGCACACATGGCCAAAAATGATGGCCTTAGGTGGCGGCGTTCTCTCAGAAATCGCAGCACGGATGGCCAAAACCGGTCAAGAACAGACTTTTAGTAATATAGATATAGAGATAGAGATAGAGATAGAGATAGATAGATAGATAGATAGATAGATAGATAGATAGATAGATAGATAGATAGATAGATAGATAGATAGATAGATAGATAGATAGATAGATAGATAGATAGATAGATAGATGAGGCATAGATAAGGTATACAGACTTTTCATTAAATACTAGTGGGTATAGCTTTAAGGTGAGAGAGAGAAAGTTTAAAGGAGATGTACGGGGCAGGTTTTTTAAACAGAGTGTGGTGTGTTCATGGAACGCACTGGCAGGGGTAGTGGTTGAGCAGATATGACTGGCATTTACGAGACTTTTGGATAGGCACAGGGTATCGAGGGATATGAATTGTGCAGGCATATAAGGTCTTGGCATCATGTTTGACACAGATATTGTGCAACAAAGGCCCTGTTCCTGTGTTGTACTGCACTGCTCTATGTTCTATTGTGCAGATGTGATGACTGTCTAATGGATGACACTTAATGTGAGGTTGCAAAATTATTCTTCAAATGCATATCTTCGGATATTGTAAAAACTGTTTTAGAAATAAAATGTCATTGAATTTTTTCAGTTACTTTTATTTTTGTGTGATAATTTGTGTAGTTTGCTGTTAATCATCATCAGATCATTTGTTTATTGAAATCTGCTAATCAAATTGAAAAATTTGTGAATGCAAAGAATTTTATTACTAAAGGAGTACACTAGAACTTTCTAAAGATACTAGACCAAGTGCAGACCCGTTGGGTCTGTTCCCCCAACGTGCGGTTGTGGGGGGGGGGGGGGGGGGAGGCGGCATGCACACACTAACTATCCCCCCCCCCCTGCACACGCTAATTACCCCCCTTGATATTATATGAATATTATTAATTTGCTCCTTTTACCCCATAACTACCCTATCTACTGACGCATAGCCCCCAACTTGCAGTCACATCTGGGGAGGGGGGTAGAGAGTGAGGGCAGAGAGAGAAGGGGCAGAGACACAGAGAGAGGGTCAAGAGGGAGAGGGGGTGGCGAGGAGGAGAAGAGGGAGGGGGGGTGAGAGGGGAAAGGTGGGGGTGGGAGGGGAGGAGAGAGAGAGGGTGAGGGTGAGGTGGAGAGGGGAGGGGGAGAGGGGGGGAGCAGGGAGGGTGGAGGGGAGGGAAGGGGGTAGGGGGAGGGGAGTTTAGGGGAGGGAAAGTGGGGGGAGGTGATGAAGGGGTGGAGTGGGAGAAAAAAGAAAGGGGGGAGAGGGGGGGAGAGGGGGTGAGGTGAGGGGAGGGGAGAGGTGGGGAGCAGGGAGGGGGAGGTGGTGGGAGGGAAGGGGGTAGGGGTGTGTGTGGAGGGGAGGGGCGTTTAGGGGAGGGACGTGGGGGGGAGGGGAGGAGGGGGAGGGGGAAAAAGGGGGGGGGGGGAGAGAGAGGGGGGGGAGTGAGAGAGGAGGAGGGGGAGAGAGGAGAGGAGAGGGGGGGAGGGAGAGGGGGAGAGAGAGGAGAGGGGAGGGGAGGGAGAGAGAGAGGAGAGAGGAGAGGGGACAGGGAGAGAGAGGAGAGGGGGAGAGAGGAGAGGGGGGGAGAGAGAGCGGGGGCAGCAGAGAGAATGGGGAATTTTGTAAAATCATTAATATCTCTGTCATATTTCATCGACGGGAAAAATGCTCAGCATTCACGCGGCGGAGGGGGGCGCTGAGCGAGGTGGCCAAAAATGACGGCTGTAGTTGGCGCCGTTCTCTCGGAAATCGCAGCACAGAAAGCCAAAACCGGTCAAGAACAGAGTTTTAGTAATATATAGATGAAACATTTGATGCATTGCATATTTACTTAAGAGTATACCTTCTTATATTATATATTTGACCTATTTACACAAAATTACTTTATCGCACGCTCATAATTGCCCAATAAACTCACATCTGCTTCTTGAGCTAAATTCTTCAGTATCTCGGTGACATTTTCATGAGAACCTCAATCTTTGTTAGTTGAGTATAGCATACTTCCTTATGGCTTAATTAATTCACTATTCTGCCCCACGATGCTCAGTCCAATGATATTCTGAAAATACACATATTTGTTAAGTTCCCCGACTCGCGATATGATCTCCAAATTGCCTCTTGTGGCATAGTGTTAAACATGTAACTGAAATACAGTGCGCATTCTTAGATAGTGTTCAGACCCTTTTACTTTTCCCATATTTTGTTACGTTACAGCCTTATTTTAAAATGGAATAATTATTTTTAAATCATCAATCTAACAATCACACAATACTCCAGAATGAAGAAGCGAAAACAGGTGTTTAGAAATTTTTGGTGTAATTAAAAATAAATAACTGAAATATCACATTTACATAAGTATCCAGTCCCTTTGCTATGACACTCAAAATTGATTATCCTTGAGATGTGTCTACAACTTGATTGGAGTCCACCAGTAGTAAATTAAATTGATTGGACATGATTTGGAAAGGCACAGACTTGTCTATATAAGATCCCACAGTTGACAGTGCATGTCAGAGCAAAAACCAAGCCATGAAGACAAAGGAATTGTCCGTAGATCTCCGAGACAGGATTGTGTATAAAAAAATTTCTGCAGCATTGCAGGTACCGAAGAACAAAGTGGCCTCCGTCATTCTTAAACCCAATGGTCACTTTGACAGAGCTCCTGAGTTCCTCTGTGGGGATGGGAGAACCTTCCAGAACCGCCCACAACTATGTCTGTAGCACTCCACCAATCAGGCCTTTATGGTGGAGTGGCCAGACAGAAGCCACTCCTCAGTAAAAGGCACATGACAGCCCGCTAGGAGTTTGCCAAAAGGCATAAGAAACAATTCTCTGCTCTGATGAAACCAAGATTGAACTCTTTGGCCTGAATGCCAAGCGTCATGTCTGGAGGAAACCAGACACCGCTCATCACCTGGCCAATACCATACTTACGGTGAAGCATGGTGGTGGCAGCATCATGCTGTGGGGATGTTTATCAGTGGCAGGAACTGGGAGACTAGTCAGGATCGAGGGAAAGATGAACGGAGCAAAGCGTAGTGGCCGTTTGGCCTGTTTTGCATGTCATTGTGGATGGCATGTGCCTTTAAATTTTAGACTGGCCGTTATATTGTGGGTGGGATTTATGACGTGTTTTGGGGCGTATTTGGAGTTAAGATGCTTGCGCAGAAGTTTAATTTTTAGTGTAGTTTGGAGCGAGTAGGGAGAAGGTTAACCCTTTGTCCATGCGAGTTCCACAGGAGATCATGCCAGTGTTACAGAGACACGAGGAGTTTTCTAGTGTTTAAAGTAATAAGCTGGAGTTTGATGAAGATCGCAGTAACGTCGGAAGAAGTTTGGATGTATCTCACTGTTTTCTATCAACAATAAAGCATTTATTCATCAAAAGTGTGTTTTGAAGCCAAATCTGTGAAGAAGCTCGGAACATTTCTGTGAGCCAGCTCGCATGCGATTCGAAGATATTCCCCTTATCCATGCTCGTCCATTTAGCGGCTAGGGAGATAATTTCCTGAAAGATATGAAAATCTGCCGCTACACAACGTAGAGAGAGATCCTTGATGAAAACCTGCTCCAGAGTGTTCTGGACCTCAGACGGGGGCAGAGGTTAGGTGAACCTCTGCCCCCAACAGGACAACCACCCTATGCACACAGCTAAGACAACGCAGGAGTGGCTTCGTGACAAGTCTGTGATTGTCCTTGAGTGGCCCAGCCAGTGCCCGGACTTGAACCCAATCGAACATCGCTGGAAGGACCTGAAAATAGGTGTGCATCGACGCTCCCTATTCAAGCTGACAGAACTTGAGAGGATCTGCAGAGAAGAATGGGAGAAATTACTCAAATACAGGCGTGCCAAGCTTGTAGCATCATACTCAAAAAGACTTGAGGCTGTAATCGCTGCCAAAGGTACCTCAACAAACTATTGAGTAAAGGGTCCGAATACTTATATAAATGTGATATTTCAGTTATTTCTTTTTAATTACTTTGCAAATATTTCTACACACCTGTTTTCACTTTTTTAGTATGGAGTATTGTGTGCAGATTGTTAATAAAAAAAAGGAGAATGTAATCCATTTTAGAATAAAGGCCCTGTCCCACTTACATGTCTTTGACACGTAAATTACAATACCTCATCGTCACGATGAGGCGCACGGGCATCGTGTGGCCGCGAGGGGCCGGTCCCACTGTGAAGCACGGAGGGGTATGGAGTTGTGCGCGATATCTCGCGGGGTTCCAGGATTTTGTACCGAACGAAATCTTCGCACGCCACCGGCCTGTTGCGGAACTGACGGCCAAAGTGGGACAGGCCCAAGACCCTGGCGCGACGCAACGTCTCGCCTCCAACAGCAGCAGAAGTAGGCAAACGAACGCCGAACGTGGCCTGGGGCTCACAGCCGTTGCGGTCCAGCTCGGCCCCCACTTCTACTCCCAGAGCGGGGCCAGGAAAATTGAAGATAGACACAATCAGACTGAAGAAGAGTCTCGACCCGAAACATCGCCCATTGCTTCTCTCCAGTGATGCTGCCGGTCCCGCTGAGTTACTCCTGCATTTTGTGTCCATCTTCAAATGGGGTCACACGCTCCAGACGGCTGTGCGGATGCATGAAGTTGCGCGCAAACTTCGCGGGACTGTCGCGCCTCAATGAGACCACGAGGTCGCGTAATTAGCGTGCCAAGGACACGCAAGTGGGACAGGGGCTTACGGCTTTAAAGTAACAAAATGTGGAAAAAGTGAAGGGGTCTGAATATTTCCTGAGTGCACTGGATGTTGGATAACAATGAAGAGTGTTTTTAGCTTTGCAACAATTTCTTAAAAGGGAACAGTTTTTGCCAAAGATCTTAAAGCGCTGGCACCAAGAGCGACGAACGCGCAGACAGACGGATGAAAGCAAAGATCATAGAGCGGAATAGGTGACATTTTGGATCAAGACCCTTCTTCAGATTGACAATCAAGGGAAAGGGAAACGGGAGATATAAGTATATCTTCCATTCATTTGTCCTTAGTACCGTCTATATCTCTTGTTCCTCTTTCCCCTGACTCAGTCTGAAGAGGGGTCTCGACCCGAAATGTCACCTATTCTGCTCTATAATCTTTGTTTTCGTCCGTCTGTCCGTGCGTTCGCTCGCTCTTGATGCTGGCGCTTCCCTCCTCAGACTCCACCAAACAGACACACACGCACACACACAGCATGTCCGGCAGATCGGTGCGGGCCGAAACCAGGAGCAGGGCGAAGGACGACCTGGGTCATTTCCGCCATCGGAAAAGCACAGAAATGGTAAGGGGGAAATTAAAAAAATTTTTTTTTTTTAAAAACACCCGTAGGAAATAGATGTTTAACAAAAAAAAGGGGATCCGGCGATCGCTCCGTGTCCATGTCGGAGGGAAGGGGGGGAAGGGAGGATGGTTTGAGTTCTTCTTTCCCCTGACTCAGTCTGAAGACGGGTCTCGACCCAAAATGTCACCTATTCCTTTTGTCGAGAAATGCTGCCCAACCTGGTGCATTTTCCTTTAATCTCTCTGCCTGATATAGCAGAATCTCCATGAATTAGCTTGATGCCATGACGGCAGCTGGTTACAGAAATGGCGCTGAAGTTTACCCATCACCTACCACGGCTTTTCGCGAAGTAAACCATCTTGCTCCACTCTAAGATCTTTGGTTTTTGCACTCCATGGTGCCAACAAATTTCTTTAGAACCAGTCAGTGCTGGAACCCATCTCTCCCAATTATGAGGCTTTTTCCACTCATAGATTACCCTATTTAATTATTCAACAATATCACCTGTGGACGTGGTTTCTAAAACGTTCTTGGAGCTATAACATGGGATTTCCACATACCCTGCCCTCATGTGCAGTGTTCCGGGGCTCTTCTAAACTGGCCCTGGGCAGAAGGTCACTTTTACTCATTCACTTAAGGGCCTGTCCCACGAGCATGCGACTCCATGCGGCAAGCGCGACCTAACGTGGTCGCTTGAGCCGTAGGCCTCGCGGGGCCGGTCCCACTTCGATCGCCAGAGCCATATGGAGTTGTGCGGAGCTGGTCCCGACATCGCGCAGGGCTCCGAAAAACTGACCGTGTTCAAAAATTCCGCGCGACAACGGCCTGCCGGCCCACAGCCGCCTCGACGCCGTACGTCATGCGCAGACTTCGCTCCAAACTCGTCACTCACTCGACCTCCGCGCGGCCCCCGCTTCCGGTTTGGTCGCGCTTGCTCCAAGCAGGCGCATGCTGGTGGGACAGGCCCTTTACACTGACATGGAAAGTGAATTGATTTTCAATTGAAGCTGTAAGCATGACAAACTTGTGCTGATGACTAACAGCATGCCATAATAATTAAGATGACAACATTTCCACCAAACTTAAAATAGCCATTATTCTTCAGCGACTAAATTGTACCTGTTCTATGCAAATAGTTTTATCTGTGAGTGAATGAAGTGCAGAGCTCACAGAGGAGGCTGACGGCAGGAGAGGTAGAGGGTTAGACGGGTTATAGGGGTGTCAGGGGTTATGGGGAGAAGGCAGGAAATTGGGGTTAGGAGGGAGAGATAGATCAGCCATGATTCAATGGCATAGACTTGATAGGCTGATTGGCCTAATTCTGACCCTATCACTTATGACCTTAATACCTTAGACAGAACAAGAGATTTCTAACATCAGAAATTAGATGGTGATTTCTGTTGATGATAAAACTCATTCAGTATAGAGACCACAGTAGGACAAGAAGGATAACTTTGTAGAAAGAGCGATAGAACATAAGGAGAGAGATTGAAACTATATGAAAATCTGAAGGAATCCAGTATCTGAACATTTTCTGTAGTGCTAATAGTTGGGATAATTTGGTGCTACATTGCCACAATGCCACATTGTTACCTAGTATCCACTGATACATTTGTTGGACGCTCACTATGACTGGGAACAAGCGACAATTTGTTGTTTGCTGATTTGGTGTTGGATTGATAATTTTTCATCTTCAACACTAAGGATTCTGTAGTGCAGAAATGCTGTACATTAAAGTCACATTGTCTAATAGATGCATGCATACATTATCTCCATCTAGGTGATCAATTTTCGAACATGATTTAACTGTTTCGAATGCAACAACGACATTACTAAATCATTTTTTGTTTGAAAATAGCTTATATGGTTGTGGAAATTGTCCAAAATAATTTGACTGATCACTAACACAGTTCAATAATTAAAGCCATGAACTTGACAGAGAGCAATACAATCAGACATCATATGGTACCTTAAAGCCAAAGATTATTACAGATTATTCAAATTGGGGTCAATCGACATGTATGAAATTGATTGTAGAAACCTTCAAAAATTGTTTCTTTTCTGGATCAGAATGCTTTCATTCTGTATATTCTCATTCATTGTAAACAAATAAATAAATAATTTAATTTCACAGTACACTACAGAGATGTTGTCCAATAAATCAACATTATTTTAATAGACTATTCAATTAAATGTATGTCTACTTGTAGAAAAAAGAGCATTCTGATTCAAGGCAAGATTGAAATTCCGTAACTCCTTTCGGCAATGGCACCAGCTGGAGATCCTGAATATTTGGTTCTCTCTAATTCTTATTTAGTGATCTATCAATGCAGAATTACAATGTAATTTAAAAAAAAGACACAAAGTGCTGGAATAACTCAGCGGATCAGGTAGCATCTCTGGAGAACATGGATAGGTGACCTTTCAGGCACTTATTATCATTTTCCATTATATTTACAGTGCAATCAGAAATATTGAGACCCCTTCACTTCTACATTTTGTTACGTTACAACCTTATTTTGAAATGGATTAACTTTATTTTTTTTAATCATCAATCAACACACAATACCCCAGAATGAAGAAGTGAAAACAGGTGCTTAGAAATGTTTGCGAAGTAATTAAAAGGAAATAACTGAAATATCACATTTACATAAGTATTCAGACCCTGTGCCATGACACTCACAATTGAGTATCCTGTTTCCATTGATTATCCTTGAAATGTTTCTACAACTTGATTGGAGTCCACCAGTGGTAAATTAAATTGATTGGACATGATTTGGAAAGGCACACACATGTCTATATAAGGTCCCACAGTTGACAGTGCATGTAAGGGTAAAAAAACAAGCCATGAAGAAATTGTCCGCAGACCTTCGAGACACAGATCTGGGGAAGGGTATAAAACAAGGGTCAAAGTAACATTAGCAAATTTGCAGATGACACAAAGCTGAGTGGCAGTTTGAACTGTGAGGAGGATGCTATGAGAATACAGGGTGACTTGGACAGGTTGGGGGAGTGGGCAGATGCATGGCAGATGAAGTTTAATGCGGATAAATGTGAGGTTGTCCACTTTGGTAGCAAAATCGGGAAGGCAGATTACTATCTAAATGGCGCCAAGTTGGGAAAAGGGGAAGTACAATGGCATCTGGGGGTCCTTGTACATCAGTCTATGAAAGTAAGCATGCAGGTACAGCAGGCAGTGAAGAAAGCGAATGGCATGTTGGTCTTTATAACAAGAGGAATCGAATATAGGAGCAAAGAGGTCCTTCTGCAGTCGTACAAAGCCCTAGTGAGACCACACCTGGAGTATTGTGTGCAGTTTTGGTCCCCTAATTTGAGGAAGGACATTCTTGCTATTGAGGAAGTGCAGCGTAGGTTTACAAGGTTAATTCCAGGGATGGCTGGACTGTCATATGCTGAGAGAATGGAGCAGCTGGGTTTGTACACTCTGGAGTTTAGAAGGATGAGAGGGGTTCACATTGAAACATATAAGATTGTTAAGGGCTTGGACACGCTAGAGGCAGGAAACATGTTCCGATGTTGGGGGTGTCCAGAACCAGGGGCCATACACTTTAAGAATAAGTAGTAAGCCATTTAGAATGGAGATGAGGAAACACTTTTTCTCACAGAGAGTGGTGAGTTTGTGGAATTCTTTGCCTCAGAGGGCGGTGGAGGCAGGTTCTCTGGATGCTTTCAAGAGAGAGCTAGATAGGGCTCTTAAAAATAGCGGAGTCAGGGGATATGGGGAGAAGGCAGGAATGGGGTACTGATTGGGGATGATCAGCCATGATCACATTGAATGGCGGTGCTGGCTCGAAGGGCCAAATGGCCTACTCCTGTACCTATTGTATATTGTCTATTGTCTATTGTCTATTGTCTAAGGGTCCCGAAGAGCACAGTGACCTCCGTCATTCTTAAATGGAAGAGCTTTGGAACCACCAGGACTCTTCATAGAGCTGGCTGCCCAGCCAAACTGAGCAATCTGGGTAGAAGGGCCTTGGTCAGGGAGGTGACCAAGAACCCGATGGTCACTCACCCAGAGCTCCAGAGTTCCTCTGTGGAGATGGGAGAACCTTCCGGAAGGCCAACTATATCTGCGGCACTTCACCAATCAGGCCTTTATGGTAGAGTGGCCGGATGGAAGCCACTCCTCAGTAATAGGCACTTGACAGCCCGCTTGGAGTTTGTCTAAAGGGTTGTTTTCTCTGGTGCTCTGGTCTGATGAAACCAATATTGAACCCTATGGCCTGAATGCCAAGCGTCACGTCTGGAGGAAACCAGGCACCGCTCATCACCTGGCCATTACCATACCTACGGTGAAGCATGGTGGAGGAAGCATCAAGCTGTGGGGTGTTTTCAGTGGCAGGAACTTGGTGACTAAGGATCGTGGGAAAGATGAATGGAGCAAAGTATAGAGAGATCCTTGATGAAAACCTGCTCCAGAGCATTCTGGACCTCAGACTGGGGTGGAGGTTCACCTTCCAACAGGACAATGACCCGAAGCACACAGCCAAGACAACACAGGAGTAGCTTTTTGACAAGTCTGTAAATGTCCCTTGAGTGGCCCAGCCAAAGCCTGGACTTGAACCCGATCGAATATCTCTGGAAGTACCTGAAAATAGCTGTGCAACGACGCTTCCCATCCAACCTGACAGAGCTTGAGAGGATCTGCAGAGAAGAATGGTAGAAATTACCCAAATACAGGTGTGCCAAGCTTGTAGCATCATATCCAAGAAGACTTGAGGCTGTAATCGCTGCCAAAGGTGCCTTAACAAAGTACTGAGTCTGAATTCTTATGTAAATTAGATATTTCAGTTATTAATTTTACAGAGAGGGGGGGGGGGGGTTGCGGGGGGGGGGGGTGTGTAGGCAGGGGGGGTTGTGAGGGCGGGGGGGGGGGGGGTATGTGGGCGGGGGAGAGAGCTCAGGGAAAAGACGGGGGTTGTGGGGGAGAGGGGGATATCATGGGGGAGGGGAGCAGGAGCTAGCGAGGGGGACCAGAGGGGAAGGGGCTGGAGCTGGCGGTGCGATGGGGACTCACAGCGAGTGCTGGTCGCTGGACGTTCTCATCTGCCGGGATCAGATTCTCCGCATTTTGATTGGCGACATCTCCCGCGCCGGGCTGCTTCTGGTTCCTTCCGAAAAATGGGGCCGTTTGGAGACCTCAGCTGGCCATTCTCAGCTCCAGTATAGACGCAATGGCGCAGGAAGGGGCAGACTGTCCCACGTAGAAAAGACCAGTCCACGAGGCGCTGATTGGCAGGAGAGGAGATTGATCTGTGCACGCGTGCTTTTTAAGATTTTTAATCCTCGCTAACTTTTACAATATACCACCGATCAGAACAAAACTTGGTGCACTCGCAGCACACGAGAACGATGAGTGAGCTGGGGGAAATCGTAGCGTTATCACGTACCATTTCTGCGCAAATAGAAAGACTGCGTAAACCGGAAGAGCACAAGATCAGAGTTTTAGTTATGTATCAATAGATGTATAGCTAGATAGATCGATAGATAGATAGATGTTGGAAGCTGCTGATACTAAGTCTCCCACAGTAACATTTATTGCCCTCAAAATTATACGGAGACTGGTATTTAGCACATCCTTCCTCAGATAAGGGGCCCAAAATTGCTCACAATACTTCAAATGCAGTCTGACCATTGATTATTAGAGCCTCATGATTACATCTCTGTTTTTGTACTCTCGTCCTCGTGAAATAAATGTTAGCTTACGTTTGCCTTCCTAACTACCGATTCGATTTGTAAATTAACTTTTTGGGAATCCTGTACCAGTATTCCCAAGTCCTTTTGCTCCTCCGATTCTTGGATTCTTTCCCCATTTAGAAAATAGTCCACGTCTTTATTCCTACTGCCAAAAAGCCGGATTCCACACTTTGCTACATTATATTCCATCTGGCACTTCTCTGCCCACACTCCCTACCTGTCGAAGTCCTACTGCAGAGCCCCTGCTTTCTCTGCACTACCTGCTCCTCCACCTGATCTTTGTATCATCTGCAAACTTGGCCACAAAGCCTTCAATTCCCTCATCCAAAGCATTAATATACAATATGAAACATAGAAACATAGCAAATAGGTGCAGGAGTAGGTATTCGGCCCTTTGAGCCTGCACCGCCATTCAATATGATCATGGCTGATCATCCAACTCAGTATCCCGTACCTGCCTTCTCTCCATACCCCCTGATCCTCTTAGCCACAAGGGCCACATCTCACTCCCTCTTAAATATAGCCAATGAACTGGCCTCAACTACCTTCTGTGGCGGAGAATTCCAGAGATTCACCACTCTCTGTGTGAAAAATGTTTTTCTCATCTCGGTCCTAAAAGACTTCCCCCTTATTCTTAAACTGTGACCCCTTGTTCTGGACTTCCCCACATCGGGAACAATCTTCCTGCATCTAGCCTGTCCAACCCCTTAAGAATTTTATAAGTTTCTAAAAGATCCCCCCTCAATCTTTTAAGTAGATCTGAAGAGTAGAGGCTCCAGCAACGACCCTTGTGGAACTCTGCTAGTCACTGGTCAACCAGAAAAAAAAAACCTTTATCGCCTCTCTTTGTCTTCTGCTATCCTGCCAACCTGCTATCCATGCTAGTATCTTCCCTTTGATACCATGGGCTTCTTTAGCAGCCTCACATGCGGTACCTTATCAAAGGCTTTCCGAAGGCTTCCATCTACAGCCTCTTCAACCCATTCTCCTATGTGACAATGATCCAGTTTCAGACCCAGGGTTGACAATCCTAGATTCAGAACCTTGGCTCACCGCAACCAATATTGCGATCTCTAGGTGTGACTTCAAGCAACATTGATGCAATGTTATGATCGCTATTCGCCACATTGGAATGATTTCCATTTTGTGAATTGCTTAATATCCATTTTGTGAATTGCTGGACAAGTTCTTGTCAAAAGATGAAAAATGGTGGGTGGATGATGCAATGTTTACATAATGTTGATACAAGTTTATCTTTAATTTATTTTCAATGTGGTTGGTTTTAAATATAAAAACAAATGGTGGATATAGAAACTCATTAAATTTTTTAAAAAATGGAAAATTAGACTATAATTCACTTAATTTGCACAAGGATGTCCAGATGAATAATTCCTAACACAAGTCACATTTTATTTTAATTGTCTGAGCTCTTGCAATATAATTCTTCACATAAATAATAGCCCTTGCTTGCTGCAGCCTTTTCCTGACGTGCAATTCCTTTTGCTAATAAAAAAATCAGTCGTTCTCCAACGTTTATACATGAAGGAGTTGACTAGATACTTGTCAAGGCAAGTCGATTGACTTTGGGTTAAGCCGAGGCCCAAAGCAGAATGGGCGAGGCAGCAGAATCGGAACGACCTCCGGGAAACAGATAGATGGCAGTGTGTGTGTGGGTGTGTTTGAATGCCACAGCCTGCAGTTACTGGATTACACCATTTTGCTACACCCATCTATAAGTAAGCACGCACAATGATCTGCCGAGCGCCGTTTTTTCATGTGCTTAAAACCGGCATTTTGAAGAAGTAATAGATTTGCAGTTTTACTGAATTTTCATCATGTCTTCTTGTCAGACAGACTGCGTTGAGAAACCCCTCTGTAAAGGGTTTGAGAAACTTGGACGTTTCGTTGGCAGAAATCCCTGGTGGTTCTTCACAATTCCTCTGCTTCTTTCCGCAGGACTGGGAGTGGGTTTTTATTTTTTGCCAGCACTTGAAGCCAATGATTTGGAAGAGCAATTCACACCCGTCGGTGGACCAGCAAAGTCCGAGAGAGAGTTTATACGGGAACATTTTCCAACCAATGATTCTGAATTCTTCTTTGCACAGAGACTTTACACGGAGGGGACATATGTTTCTTTTATTGCTGTATCAAAAGGTAACAACATCCTTACCAGTGATGCACTTAATGTGATTCTAGCACTCGATGAAAAAGTAAAGCAGCTTCGTATTGCTGACAATAACAATGTGACGTGGAACTATTCTTCTCTCTGTGCACGGGAATCGGGCTCTTGTTTCTCAAATGCAAATTTAAATTTTATAAAACTCATTCTTACTTCGTTGGGTAGCAAAGAGTTTACTTATCCGAGAATGAACGGCGTCTTTATTGGTTCAACTGTCGGAGGTGTAGAATTGAAACCAAACGGAAATATCATTGCAGCAGCAAAGGCGATTAAACTGAAATATTATTTACAAGAAGATAATGAAGAAATGAAAGCGAAAAATTTGCTGTGGCTCAAAAATTTCCTTTCCGTCTTTCCTAAGGAACTGATGAACCAGAAGGACATTGAGGTTAGATTTTATGGTTAACTGTATTTGTGTAAATCTGCTAGATGAATAGTTTGTAATTAAAACTAAACGGTGACATTGAATTACACAAGAGGGAAGTGACTCTGTGATCTGGTTATAGCTTTGAGTTTCGGTTTCCTGTAAACCTCTGCCAACGTTATGGTGCATGACAGAAATTCAGTCTGTGGAGTTCTTTGCCGCTCTTTCAATTTTCATTCTCCTTTCAGGAGTGAATCCCGTTTGTGTGGGGAAAATGGGTAATTACGCACTCGTGTGATAGTCATAGAGTGTGAAAATAGACCCTTCGGCCCAACTTGACCACACCGGCTAACAACGTCCCAGCTGCACCAGTCCCACTTTCCCGCGCTTGGTCCATATCCTTTCCAACCTGTCCTATCACGTAGCTGTCTAATTGTTTCTTAAACATTGCAATATTGCCTGCCTCAACTACTTCCTCTAGCAGCTCCTTCTATACACCCACCCACCACCCTTTGTGTGAAAAAGTTACCCCTAAGATTCATATTAAATCTTTTCCCCTTCACCTTGAACCTATGTCCTCTGGTCCTCGATTCCCCTACTTTGGGCAAGAGACTCTGTGCATCTACCCGATCTATTCCTCTCATGATTTTGTACACCTCTATAAGAAACCCCCTCATCCTCCTGAGCTCCATGGAATACAGATCCAGCCTACTCAACCTCTCCCAATAGCTCACACCCTCTAGTCCTGGCAACATCCTCGTAAATCTTTTCCGAACCTTTTCAAGCTTGACAATATCTTTCCTGCCCAGAACAGAACACAATATTCTAAATGCACACACCAATGTCTTATACAACTGCGACATGATCTCCCAACTTCTATACTCAATACTCTGACTGATGAAGGTCAAAGTGCCAAAAGCCTTTTTGACTACCTTATCCACCTGTGACCCGACCTTCAAAGAACCATGCACCTGTACTCCTAGATCCCTCCACTCTACAACACTACTTAGAGGCCTAACATTTACTGTTTAGGTCCTGCCCTTGTTCGACATCCCATAATGCAACACCTCACACTTCTATGTATTAAATTCCATCAACCATTCCTCCCCCCACCTGGGCAATCAATCCAGACCCTTTCACAACCATCTTCACTAACTGCAAAACAGCTCACTTTTGTATCATCAGCAAACTTGTTGAATGAATGAATCTCTTTATTGTCATTGCACATGGTACAACGAAATTTAAAAGTCAATCCCACGGTGTGATTCACAAGAGCAGTTTTAAATATATAAGATAAGGTAAAAATACATACATATAATAAAAAAATTAAAAAATTACAGATAAATAACAATAGCAGCTGAGGTAGAGCCATTCAGTTGAATGTGAGTGTTATTTCTTATTTTGCATTGTTAAGTTCACATATGGCTATGGGGTAGAAGCTGTCTCTGAGTCTGTTTGTGCGAGTTTTGAAAGACCTGTACCGTCTGCCAGAGGGCAGTAGATGGAACAGGTTGTGTCCAGGGTGGGAAGTGTCCTTTAGGATGTTGGCTGTCCTGCCAAGGCAGCGAGAGCTGAAGATGTCCTTCAGGGAGGGCAGTGGGCAGCCAGTGATTTTTTTGTGCGGTGTTGATGACCCTTTGAAGGGCTCTCCTGTCCGCTGCAGAGCAGCTGGCATACCATGTGGTTATACAGTACGCCAGCACACTCTCGATGGAGCAGCGGTAGAAGGACACCAGCAGCTTCTCCTCCAGGTTGTTTTTCCTGAGGATCTTCAGAAAGTAGAGTCGCTGCTGGGCCTCTTGACTGCTGTGGTGGTGTTTGTAGTCCAGGAGAGATCCTCCGTAATTTGTGTGCCCAGGAATCTGAAGTCTGAGACCCTTTCCACACAGTCCCCATTGATGAATAGGGGTTTGAGGGCTGCACTGTTCTTACGAAAGTCTATGATAATTTCCTTTGTTTTTGTGGTGTTTAGGATGAGGTTGTTGTCTGAACACCACGCTGCCAGTCTTTGGACTTCCTCCCTGTAGGCTGTCTTATCTCCTCCTGAGATGTGTCCAACCACAGTCATGTCGTCCGCAAACTTGACGATGGTGTTGGTGGAGTGGGCGGGGGCACAATTGTGGGTGTAGAGGGCGTAGAGGAGGGGGCTCAACACACAGCCCTGTGGGGAGCCGGTGCTGAGTGTGATGGGGGTGGAGAGGTGATGGCCCAGTCTGACGGTCTGGGGGCGGTTAGACAGAAAGTCCTTGATCCAGAGGCAGATGGGTTGGGAGAGTCCTAAATCCATGAGTTTGGTGACCAGTCTGCTGGGGATGATAGTATTGAAAGCGGAGCTAAAGTCAATGAAAAGCATCCTCACATAGCTCCCCTGGTGTTCGAGGTGGGTCAGTGCAGTGTGAAGAGCAGTGGCGATGGCATCCTCAGTGGACCTATTTGCTCTGTAGGCAAACTGGTGTGGATCGAAGGTGGGCGGGAGGCTGGCTTTGATGTGCTGCTGGACCAGCCTCTCGAAACACTTCATGATGACTGGTGTGAGAGCGACCGGTCGGTAGTCGTTAAGGCCGCTGATAACAGGCTTTTTTGGTAGTGGGATGATTGTGGCAGACTTCAGGCACGGTGGGATGATGGATTTGGACAGGGACAGGTTGAAGATTTTCGTGAAGACCTCGGTGAGCTGGTCTGCACATTCCTTCAGAACCCTTCCTGTCACGCCATCCGGGCCGGCAGCCTTCCTCGGGTTCACCGCCCTGAGCACCCGCCTCACTTCATGCTCCTGCACAGTGAGGGTGTAGTTTGTTGTTGTTAGGGGCTGGTTGGAGAATGGTGATGAGCTCTTCTGGTTCTGCCTCGAAGCGAGCAAAGAAGCAGTTCAGCTCCTCTGCCAGTGAGGCATCGCCGTCGGCCGTCGTGCTGTTGCTGGGCTTGTAGTTGGTGATGTGCTGGATGCCCTGCCACACCCGCCGTGGATCGTTGTTGTTAAAGTGGTCCTCTATCTTCCTCTTGGGGCCGCTTTGACATCCCTGATGCCTTTCTTCAGGTTGGCTCTAGCAGCGCTGTACAGGGCTCCGTCGCCAGACCTGAAGGCGGTGTTGCGGTCCTTGAGGAGAGTTTGGACCTCTTTTGTCATCCACGGCTTCTGGTTGGGGTACACCCGGATGAGTTTGTCGACGGTGACGTTGTCAACACAGTTCTGGATGTAAAAGAGTACCGTGGATGTGTACTCCTCCAAGTCCTGATTTCCAAAAATGTCCCAGTTTGTCCTTTCAAAGCAGTCCTGTAGCTGTGAGGAAGCTCCTTCAGGCCAAGTTTTAACAGTTCTGGTGGTGGGTTGAGCTTTTCTCCTGAGGGGGGTGTATGCTGGTGCTAAGTGAATGGATAGGTGATCCGACTGTCCTAAGTGTGGTAGTGGTGTGGCTCTAAACCCCTTCTTGATGTTTGAGTAGGCCTCGTCTAATGTATTTTCTCCCCTGGTTGCACATTTGATGTGTTGTTCAAACTTGGGGAGAACTGATTTTAAGTCTGCGTGATTGAAATCACCAGCTATGATATGGGCAGCTTTGGGGTAGGTGTTCTCTTGTTTGCTGATAGTGCTATGGAGGTAGCCTAGGGCTATGCTAACATTAGCATTCGGTGGGATATAGACAGCTGTAACTATGACCACGGTAAACTCACGTGGAAGGTAGAAAGGCCTGCATCTAACTGTCAGGTACTCCAAATCAGCAGAACAGTGTCTGTCTATGATTGTGGTATTTGTGCACCAGTTGTTGTGAACGTAGATGCATAGGAACGTAGGGCCGAGATGGCCTGTTTCCGTGCTGTAATTGTTATATGGTTATAACCCCCCTCCTTTGCTCTTTCCGGAGTCTTTGTTTCTATCCCAGCGAAATGCTGTGCGGCCTGCTAGCTCAATGGCTCCGTCCGGTACAAGTGCGTGTAGCCACGTCTCTGTTATTAGCAGAATGCAACTGTTCGCGATGAATTTGTTTGCGGCGACCTGTAGTCTTAGTTCGTCCATTTTGTTGGTGATGGATCTGGCGTTGGTGATAATGATGCTGGGTAGCGGTGGTTTATGTGGTTGTTGCCTTAGCCTAGCGAGTAGCCCGGACCGGCGACCACACTTCTGCTTCCTGTGCCTCCTCAGTCTCCGGCGTTTGCTGGGGCCGACAACAATCCACGGAGAGCCCGGTGTCCTGGCTATCTCCTCCGGTATGTTGCGTGAATGCAGAAAAACACACTTAACTGCCTGTTTACACTGTAATCCGATAATCAGAAGATCCTGTCGGCTGAAGGTGAGATTCGCACGACAAAACGTATCTTTGTCAAACAGACATACAAACAAAAACAAACAAAAAAAGCACCGAAGGAGAGCTTCGAGCCGCTGCGACTGTGCGCGCTGCCATCTTCCTCCCAATCTTGTTAATCTTGCCCTACATTTTCTCTTCCAAATCATTGATGTAGATGACAAACAGTAAGGGGCTCAGCACCGAACCCTGAGGCACACCGGCCTCCAGTCCAAGAAGCAACCTTTCACCATTACCCTCTGCTTCCTTCCATGGAGCCAATTTGCTATCCATTCAGCTATCTCTCCTTGGATCCCATGTGATCTAAAATTCCAGTGCAGCCTACTTGCCGAATGCATTACTGAAGTCCATGTACACAACATCCACAGCTCTGCCCTCATTGACCTTTTTGAGCACGTCTTCAAAAAAATCAATCAGATTTGTGACACATGACCTCCCACGTACAAAACCATGCTGACTATCCCTAATCAGCCCTTGCCCATCCAAATGCCTGTATAACTTAATCCTCAGAATAATCTCTCGTAACTTTCCAACTACAGATGTTAAGCTCATCGGCCTATAGTTCCAGGCATTTTCCCTGCAGCCCTTCTTGAAAAGAGGCATAACATTGCCACTGGAGGGCAGCACCTCTCCCGTATTTAAGGACCACCCATAAATTTCAACCAGGACTCCTGCAATGTCCTTGGCTATATCTGATCAGGCCCTGGAGATTTGTCTACCTTCATACACAACAGTACCTTCAGTACTTATTCGACGGTAACACCGACTGCTCTCAAGACACTTCCAATGACTGCCCCAAGTTCCTCCGGTTCTTTTGTGAAAACTTGACTTTGTTTACAGTTGGGTCACCTTCACATTGACGAATGTGAAGTTTGTAAGTTTGCAGATGACACAAAGATTGCTGTCGTCACGGACTGTGGGGAAGGCTGTGGAAGTCTAGCGCAGGATCAGCTGCAGAAATGGGTGTAGAAATGGCAGATGGAGTTTAGTCCGAGCAAGTGTGATGGGTTGTACTCTGGGAGGTTGAACAAAAGGGGAAAGTATACAGGTAATGACAAGACTCTTAACGACATTAATATACAGAGGGATTGTGGTGTGCAAGTCCATAGCTCCATGAGAGTGGACATGATGCAACTTTGTAGGGCTTTAATGAGGCTGCGTTTGGCACATTGCATACAGTTCTGGTTGCCCATTATAAGAACGATACGGAGGGTTTGGAGAGGGTGTGGAAGAGGTTTTCCCAGAATGATCTGTGGATTAGAGGGTTATTAGCTATTAGGTGACTTTGGGGAAACTTGAGAGTGTTTTCTCTGGAGCCAGGGGGCTGAGGGGGGAGCTGGTAAAAGTGCAGGTCCAACACCCATTTTCCAGCACTCTTCATTCCAGAGCTTTGCTGGATTATCCATTTTGCCAGACCAACAGAGGTCATGACCTCCTAGAGTAGTCAAACGGTACCAGAACGGTCTGCCTAGGCTGCCGAGGGGCCATGATACCGACCCGCAAAGTCATCCTCAAAAGTCATCTATGGGAAGGGATCTACTGGCTCCGGCTGGGCCGGAGTTCCCGAGTCCTGGCTGCAAGGGGCAAATTGAATCTGCCGATCGGTTGTGGAAGTCCCGATCGGATCGATATCGGACACCTCACCCGGCCTAGGTGCCACATTTTCGAAGGGGAGTTCCAGGGGGTATTTCAAGTGCCCTCTCGTAATTTTGTCCGGATCAAAGGAGGTGCCGGACCACCAGTTGCCAGAAAATCGGTGGTGGACTAGATTTGAATATAAACATAAGAATTTTAAATGAAGACATTTGCCGTCATCCAGCTCCCAGGCCCACACTCGCATCCCAAAAGATTTATTATTTATGGCCAGAATATCTGCAATTTACATATTATTTCCCTTGACATATATAGATTTTCACCAATTAGGAATGCAGTATGTCTATGTTTGATGACCTTCCATTTGGCCTGACTAATTACATCTCTTTGGCACCATTTTATTAATCAATTAATATAGATCTTCAACTTTTTTACTTGCACTCCTTTCAATGCTATCTATTCTTGGGTCATCATCCAATATTGTTAATTGGCTTGAGACCCTTTCAGAAACTTGATTCATAAATCTAATGAACAGTTCTTGCCCAAAACTGATCGGTCATTCTGTTGTTAACAATATACTCCAAATATACCCCAGCAGTCGACATTGGACTATGGCTTCCTCTATCATGCAGCTGAATGTTTTTTTTGGTTCCATTCCTGGCTCTTGAGCTGTAGCGAAACTGCAGATGTTGGTTCACAAAAAATGACACAAGGTGCTGGATTAACTCAATTGTTCAGGCAGACTCCTAAGAAAGGTCCCGACCAGAAAGGGGGACATCACTATTGGCATCTGTCTTGACTACAGTTAACAATTTACTGTTTAGTTAGTTTAGTTTATTGTAACGTGTACCGAGGTACGGAGAAAAGCTTTTGCATTGACCTATTGAAGGAGGGAGGTTTTAATTTTTTTTTTTTTTAATATTATTATTAGAAGTGATGTACAATAATATAAAATATAAATAACATATTACATTTCATGTACAACTTCTTATTTTTAATTTAATAGTAGAGAAAAAAAAGAGTAAGAAAAGCAAGAAATAGAGAATTTCTTGCTTTTCTCTAGCAAGAGAGAGAATATTATCTAGCTCGAAACAGGAAAGAAAAAGAATAGAGGAGAGAAAAAGGAGGAAGATTGACTGATCTTTATTGCCTTTCATCACAGTGATCACTGTGGTGGATGTTTATGTTAAGTTCTATTCTCTTTAATTGTGTTGTGTTCTTTTAATTGTATGGCTGCATGGTAACTCAAATATCACTGCACCTTAAATGGTGCATGTGACAATAAATATGAATCAGAATCTGATATACTGAAGTTGTTACACATTTGTGACTTGTTTTATGCCGACTGAACAGAACAGAACCAGTATTTACATATTAGAAAAAAACCCCAGCAATTTTAAAAAGACACATCACAACAGTAAATTAGTCCCTGGTGAGATAAGTTTACAGTCCTAATGGCCTGTGAGAGGAAACTCCGTCTCATCCTCTCTGTTTTCACAGCATGACAGCGGAGGCGTTTGCCTGACCTAGCAGCTGGAACAGTCTGTTACTGGGTTGGTAGGGGTTCCCCATAATGTTGCTGGCTCTGGATCTGCACCTTCTAATATACAGTTCCTGCAGGGGGGGGGCGAGTGTAGTTCCCATAGTGCGTTTGGCAGAACGCACTACTCTCTGCAGAGACTTCTTGTCCTGGGCAGAGCAGTTTCCAAACCAGATTGTGATGTTGCCGAACAAGATGCTTTCTACAGCCTCTGAGTAGAAGCACTGAAGGATCCTCAGAGAGACTCTGAATTTCCACAGCTGCCTGAGGTGGTAAAGGCACTGCTTTGCCTTTCTCACCAGTGTGGCAGTGTGTATGTCCATGTCAGATCCCCTGTGATCTGGACTCCCAGGTATATAAAGCGGCTCACCCTGTCCACAGTATCCCCATTTATCTCCAGTTGTGTGTACGTCCGTGGGTGTTGTGCCCTTCTAAAGTCCACAATCAGCTCCTTAGTTTTTATGACATTCAAGAGGAGGCTGTTGTCCTGACACCAGAGTGCCAGATCAGCCACCTCCTCCCGGTAGGCCTTTTCTTCGTTGTCTGAGATCATGCCCACCACCACAGAATCATCAGCAAACTTGATTATAGAGTTGGAGCTGAACCTAGCCACACAGTCCAGTGTGTACAGGAAGTACAGTAGGGGGCTGAGTACCTGGGAAGGAATAGCAGTTCATTTTGTACAAAATAATGAATGCACAGAATATTCCTGTGAGAATCAATAGGTTCCAGGGAAATAGGTAGAGGAATACAACTGATAGGGTTGCTCTATTTGAAAGAAGCACAAATTTAATATGCTAAATGATTTCCGTCTGTGTTGCATTAATTAAGGTGGGCAGTAATTATAGTGATCCCCAGGAATTTCTGAGGAGTTCCAAATTGAATTTAGCAACATTTTGCAGAGCGCAACTTAGGACATTAAATCTTAACCTAAATGAAGTAGCAGTATCTACCCAATTCTATATGATGAACCTTATCAAAATATACTCTGCTTTTTCTGAATTCCAAACTAGGAAATATGATATTGAATGCTGGTTCCAGGATCCCTTCAGTAGTTATTGAATAATGATTTAAAAGATTTGACTATTCATCTTTGTATCTGTTTAAACTGAAAAGATAATGGGTATTGTTCATCAGCATTAATCTTATGCAGGTTAATACCAAAGGTTAAGTTAGGGCACCAAAAAGCCAGTACGTTTTCCTCATGAAATGACAATATTTACTTCTGTGGTTTGATACTAGATTTGAAGAAATGCCTTTATTATGTATGATGAAAGATGAAGTAAATGGCAATTGATTTAAAAAAAATAAAAAATGAATTGAGGTGACTTGAGATTTGTTTGAGCATAATTCTGCATTACGTTATATAATTATATAACCTTTGTCGTTGAAATATAGGTGTCTTATTTCACATCGGTATCAAGACAAGAAGAATTTGAAAAAAACTCGAAAAGAATTATTCCGTTGTTCTCGATCACCTATTTTCTTTCAATCTTTTTTTCCATCCAGTCTTGCATGAGGTAAAATGTGTTATTGTCTGATTTTGTTGCAATGCATTTTCATTGAATATCTATATTACTAAAAGTCTGATCTTGCCACTTCTATATATTGACTTTAGAAATAACGCTGTCACTTACGACTGATTTTTGGCTATCTTACTCAGAGTCCCCCTCCGCTGCACAGGACAAGAGGATTTTTCCCATCAATGAAAAATAAGAGTTATTAGTGTTTAAAAAATGTTGAGATTCTCTCTCCTGAAAGCCACACCCCTTCCGAAGGGACTATAAAACCCGGAAGTATTGAGTGCCTCAGTCAGTCTCTGCAAGATGGGGGAGCGAGAGGGTCACGTCTCAGTCTGAGCTGTGAATAACTCTGAACACATGCTTACTAAATTGTGAGTGTGGTTTTACTGACCTTGAGTGCCCTTAATGTGGTTTGAAAATGAAAATGTGGTTGGTTTGAAATAAGGCACAGCAAATGGTTGGTGGTGGTTGCTTTGAAATGAGGCACTGCAAATGGTTGGTGGTAGTTGGTAGTTGGTGGTAGTTGGTTTGAAATGGCAAATAATTAAAAGTCTAAACTTGACAACTTCCTGTTTGCACTGTTAACCATATAACTATATAACAATTACAGCACGGAAACAGGCCATCTCGGCCCTACAAGTCCGTGCCAAACAATTTTTTTTTTTTCCCCCTTAGTCCCACCTGCCTGCACTCATACCATAACCCTCCATTCCCTTCTCATCCATATGCCTATCCAATTTATTTTTAAATGATACCAATGAACCTGCCTCCACCACTTCCACTGGAAGCTCATTCCACACCGCTACCACTCTCTGAGTAAAGAAGTTCCCCCTCATATTCCCCCTAAACTTCTGTCCCTTAATTCTGAAGTAATGTCCTCTTGTTGGAATCTTCCCTATTCTCAAAGGGAAAAGCTTGTCCACATCAACTCTGTCTATCCCCCTCATCATTTTAAAGACCTCTATCAAGTCCCCCCTTAACCTTCTGCGCTCCAGAGAATAAAGACCTAACTTATTCAACCTATCTCTGTAACTTAGTTGTTGAAACCCAGGCAACATTCTAGTAAATCTCCTCTGTACTCTCTCTATTTTGTTGACATCCTTCCTATAATTGGGCGACCAAAATTGTACACCATACTCCAGATTTGGTCTCACCAATGCCTTGTACAATTTTAACATTACATCCCAGCTTCTATACTCCATGCTCTGATTTATAAAGGCTAGCATACCAAAAGCTTTCTTTACCACCCTATCTATATGAGATTCCACCTTCAAGGAACTATGCACGGTTTTACCCAGATCGCTCTGTTCAACTGTATTCTTCAATTCCCTACCATTTACCATGTACTTTTGATGTGTCCTGCCAAGGTGTAGCACCTCACATTTATCAGCATTAAACTCCATCTTTCAGCCCATTTTTCCAAATGGCCTAAATCACTCTGTAGACTTTGGAAATCCTCTTCATTATCCACAACACCCCCTATCTTGGTATCATCTGCATACTTACTAATCCAATTTACCACACCTTCATCCAGATCATTGATGTACATGACAAACAACAAAGGACCCAACACAGATCCCTGAGGCACCCCACTAGTCACCTGCCTCCAACCCGATAAACAGCCATCCACCATTACCCTCTGTCTTCTCCCATTCAGCCACTGTTGAATCCATCTTGCTATTCCTGCATTTATACCCAACAGTTGAACCTTCTTAACCAACCTTCCATGAGGAACCTTGTCAAAGGCCTTACTAAAGTCCATATAGACAACATCCACTGCTTTACCCTCGTCAATTTCCCTAGTAACCTCTTCAAAAAATTCAAGAAGATTAGTCAAACATGACCTTCCAGGCACAAATCCATGTTGACTGTTCCTAATCAGACCCTGTTTATCTGATTTTAGATAAAATGCTACTAACGGCTGTGATTTTTGGCCATCTTACTCATTCCTCATCCGCTCATCAGGTGCAGAGGATTCTTCCCATCAATTAAAAATAAAAGTGTTATGAGTTTAAAAAAAATATTGAAAATCTCTCCTGTCAATCACGCCACAATGGCCACGCTCCTTCCGGTGGGAGGGGGAGGGATTATAAAACCCGGAAGTGTGGGTGTGGCTCAGTCTCTACAAGATGGGGGAGGGAGAGGTCACGACATGTCTGAGCTGTGAATCACCTGAACACGCTGAATGTCTACTGAACTGTGAGTGTAGTGTTTTGTGGTGTTTTATGGAGTTTTCTGTGGTTTTATGGTGGTTTCAACCTGCTTGAAATGGTATGAAACTGCATTTTAATTTGGTGGCCTTGCACCCTGCTTGAAGTGGTAGAAAACTGCACCTGAATTTGTTTGCCTTGCACCCTGCTTGAAGTGGTATGAAACTGCACTTGAATTTGGTGGCCTTGCACACTGCTTGAAGGGGTAGGAAACTGCATTTGAATTTTGTGGCCTGCACCCTGCTTGAAATGGAATTTCAAGGAATAACCGTGAGTCAACTGCCAGCCCACCAGCCGTGAGTGAGCTGC
This sequence comes from Leucoraja erinaceus, assembly GCF_028641065.1. Taxonomy (NCBI): domain Eukaryota; kingdom Metazoa; phylum Chordata; class Chondrichthyes; order Rajiformes; family Rajidae; genus Leucoraja; species Leucoraja erinaceus. The sequence continues at coordinate 35,607 of NW_026576662.1, forward strand.
CAGCACATCAGGCTTGAGTGACTGAGCTGCCACCCCAATAATCCATTTGGCCCACAATGTCCATACTAGCCCTCTGGAAACTAGTCCCTTCAGCCCACAACCATACTAGCGCTCCAGAAACCTCCCTCTCCCCCCACTGGCCACCAATATTGGAATTGGTGGAGAGGTGGAATATTGCTTTGGGGGACCAGCCCTCCCGTGTGAACGTGGGACCCAATGGATCCCACTTAGTCTAGTATTATATAAAATATATTTTGTCTTATCAAAGCCTATCATTTTTTTTTCAGGTCTGACTGTGTGAGGAATAAAGTCTGGGTTGCTGCTCTGGGAGTGATATCAGCTGGATTTGCTGTACTATCGGGATTTGGGCTGCTGCTGTTTTGTGGGGTGGAATTTGCCATCAATACAGCCAATGCACCTTTTCTAATTCTAGGTTAGTCATTATTACCTCAACACTATAAGCATGGTTAAAATCTAAACAATTGTCACCCTTAATTTCTCGTACTAAAGCCACAATCAAATGTCTCAATGTTCAAGACCTTGACTGCACCACAATTATGCACCATTCTGCTGATTTGCACTTATTATATTTAGTTTTCTATTTAACATTAATATATAGACAATGTTTACCTTGTGAGCTTCATGTGAACAAGGAATTTCATTAAGGGCCTGTCCCACGAGCATGCGCCTCCATGCGGAAAGCGCGACCTAACGTGGTCGCTTGAGCCATACGGCCTCGTGGGGCCAGTCCCACTTCGATCGCCAGAGCCCTATGGAGTTGTGCAGAGCTGGTCCCGACATCGCGCGGGGCTCCGAAAAACTGACCGTTTTCAAAAATTCCACGTAGCAACGGCCTGCCGGCCCGCAGCTGCCTCGACGGCGTACGCACCACCTCGACGGGCATGCGCAGCGTCTTGACGCCGTACGTCACGCGCGGACTTGGCTTGAACTTCACGTCACTCACTCGACCTCCGCGCGGCCCCCGCTTCCGGTTTGGTCGCGCTTGCCGCATGCAGGTCGCATGCTCGTGAGGCCCTTTACACTCTGGCACATATGAGAATAAAATAATTTGAATTTGAATCTGACTGAAACTTGTCCTCCATCCCAACTTTTTGTCTTGTCATTCCTCAAGCTTCTAGTGGTTTTAATCCCAACTGTTTTCCCACTGCCATTTACATAAAATGGTTATCTCCTGTGACTTCACTTTACCCATTATGGATTTTAATAGAAAGTCAAGATACAGATTATGATGCAATTGTGCATTCTTGACATAAACATACAGGCTTGTTATTATCTCCAAAGTTCTGAAAGCCTGACTAATGATCCTGACTGTTGTGAAGCCCAAGTCTGGGGTTGATCACGTTGTACTTATGGCTGCTCTATTCCTTCTAGAGGATTCTGGCAGAGCTCTGCTGGCAGGCTTGCAGTCTTCAAAGCCAACCAGTTATGTACCTAGTTACAGAGCCAGTAGAAGATAAACCTGCTTGAATGTGGAACAAGTTGAAATATCTGCAGGTGAACTTTTTGGAGATAGTGATCACAACTCTAAATTTTGAGAGTGCGATGCAAAGGGGTAATCTGGAAAATTTAGTCTTAAAATACAGTATGTGGTATTTCAGGATCAATTTAGCAGAATGAGGCCAGTCAGCCCATCAAGTCTACTCTGCCATTCAATTGTGGCTGAACTATCTTTCCTTCTCAACCCCATTCTCCTGCCTACTCCCCATAACCCCTCACACCTGTACTAATCAAAAACGGCCATGCACCTTCTGTGAACACATTTAAGAAAGAACTGCAGATGCTGGAAAAATCGAAGGTAGACATAAATGCTGGAGAAACTCAGCGGGTGAGACATGCAATAATTAAATGAGGCTGCCTCACCCGCTGAGTTTCTCCAGCATTATTGTTTACCTGTGAACACATGATTTGATGCCTGCCATTGGGGGCGGGATCCATGTGTACACGTGATAGATGTGTTCCACCATCCACTCACAGACATGCGTCCTGGTCCCTATGCAGATCAAGGTTGCCGACCCCTGCTCTATTCCCTAAAGGATACAAAGTGCTGGAGTAATTCAACAGGTCAGGCAGCAGCCCTGGAGTAAATGGATAGCTGACGTTTTTCGGGTCGAGAGCCTTCTTCGGACCTTTATTCCCTGCCTGTTCATATTGTCTGTTTACATGCCTGTTAATTATCGATGCTGTATCTAGTTGTTTACCGCACTCTGTGTAATATCCTTTCAACTTTTGCCCTCTCACCTTAAATCTACGCAGTTTAATATTTTACATTTCCACCACTGGAAAAAAATACTCTTGACAATCTATCCTATCCATTCACTTCGTAATTTTATATGGAACAAAGAATAATACAGCACAGGGACAGCCCCTTCGGCCCATGTCTGTTCCGAACATGATGCCAAAATAAACTATTCCCAACAGCCTGCATATGATCCTTACACCTTCATTTCCTGCATATAGCAATTACTTCATTAGCATCCCCTCACAGCTTGTTCCAGACCTCCACAACCCTCTGTGCAAAAATAAAATTTCCCCATCACATCTCCTTTAAACTTTGCCCCTTTCATCTTAAAGCTATGTCCTCCAGTCTTTGACATTTTCACTCTGGGATAAAGGTTCTGACTGTACCCTATTCTACTGTCCAACCTCTCCATTTAGCTAATCCTCTCTATTCCAGGTAGCATTCTGGTAAACGTTCTACATCTACTCCAAAGCCTCCACATCTTTCCTGGGAAGGGGCGGCTAGAACTAACGCAATGCCTGTCCTGCTGAGTTGCTCCAGCGTTTTGTGTCTATCGTCGCAATACTCCAAATGTAGCCTAACCAAAGTGACTCTTATACTCAATGTCATGCCCAATGAAGGTAAGCATACCATATGCTTATTTACCACCCTATCTACTTGTCTTGCACATTTCAGAGAGCCATTGACTTGGATCTCTGTACATCAATGCTGTTAAGGGTCTTGCCATTAACTTGCCCATTACATATGACCGCCCATAGTATAACATCTCACACTTGCTGAGATTAAACTCTTCTCAAATTTACTATCCAGAAAGCAGTTTGAGAAAATGATGGAAACAAATACTCGCATAACATTTGACAAATATCTGAATAACCACATGAATCACAAAGGTATAAACAGCTACAGATCATATAGTAATACAGCATGGAATCCATCATGACCTAGGTCCCATTTGGTTGCATTTGGCCCATAATCCTCTAAACCTTTCCTCTACATGTTACTTTTAAACAATATAATTTGACCTGCCTCACCACTTCCTCTGGAACCTCATTTCATTTACCTTCATGCTTTGTGTGAAAACAGTTGCCCCACAAGTCCCGTTAATATCATTCCCCTCTCACTTCATAGCAAAAGGATTTGAGTATAGGAGCAGGGAGGTTCTACTGCAGGTGTACAGGGTCTTGGTGAGACTACACCTGGAGTATTGCGTACAGTTTTGGTCTCCTAATCTGAGGAAGGACATTCTTGCCATAGAGGGAGTACAGAGAAGGTTAACCAGGCTGATTCCTGGGATGTCAGGACTTTCATATGAAGAAAGACTGGATAGACTCGGCTTGTACTCGCTAGAATTTAGAAGATTGGGGGGGGATCTTATAGAAACTTATAAAATTCTTAAGGGGTGGACAGGCTAGATCGTTCCCGATGTTGGGGAAGTCCAGAACAAGGGGTCACAGTTTAAGGATAAAGGGGAAATTGCTAGGACTGAGATGAGAAAAACATTTTTCACACAGAGAGTGGTGAATCTCTGGAATTCTCTTGCACAGAAGGTAGTTGAGGCCAGTTCATTGGCTATATTTAAGAGGGAGTTGGATGTGGCCCTTGTGGCTAAAGGGATCAGGGAGTATGGAGAGAAGGCAGGTACAGGATACTGAGTTGGATGATCAGCCATGATCATATTGAATGGCGGTGCGGGCTCGAAGGGCCGAATGGCCTACTCCTGCACCTATTTTCTATGTCTCAAGTCTATGCTCTCCAGTAAAAGATTCCTCGACCTTAGAAAACAAACTGTCATCTTATGATCTTATGGTCATCCATCAGTCACCTACATTGAGGGGAAAAAGACCCAGCCGATCCAGTCTCTTTGCAGTCCAGTCCCAGCAATATCCTTGTGAATCTTTTCTGCATTTTGTCTAGCTTAATTTCATCCTTCGTTCAGCTAGGTGCCAATAATTGTGCACAATACTCCAAGTGTGATCTCACCAATGTCTTGTGCAATACTAACATAACACTTAGTGTCCTGACAAATGAAGGTAGCCATACCAAACACCTTCTCCATCACTCTGTTCAGTTTAGTTTATTGTCATGTGTACCGAGGTACTGTGAAAAGCTTTTGTTGCGTGCTAGCCAGTCAGCGAAATACATGATTACAATCGAGCCATTCACAGTGTACAATGTCAACAATTTCAGGGAAATATAACCATATAACAATTTACAGCACAGAAACAGGCCATCTCGACCCTTCTAGTCCGTGCCGAACACATATTCTCCCCTAGTCCCATATACCTGCGCTCAGACCATAACCCTCCATTCCCTTCCCATCCATATAACTATCCAATTTATTTTTAAATGATAAAAACGAACCTGCCTCCACCACCTTCACTAGAAGCTCATTCCACACAGCCACCACTCTCTGAGTAAAGAAGTTCCCCCTCATGTTACCCCTAAACTTCAGTCCCTCAATTCTCAAGTCATGTCCCCTTGTTTGAATCTTCCCTACACTCAGTGGGAAAAGCTTTTCCACGTCAACTCTGTCTATCCCTCTCATCATTTAAAAAACCTCTATCAAGTCCCCCCTTAACCTTCTGCGCTCCAAAGAATAAAGCCCTAACTTGTTCAACCTTTCTCTGTAACTTAGTTGCTGAAACCCAGGCAACATTCTAGTAAATCTCCTCTGTACTCTCTCTATTTTGTTGACATCCTTCCTATAATTAGGCGACCAAATTGTACACCATACTCCAGAATTGGCCTCACCAATGCCTTGTACAATTTTAACATTACATCCCAACTTCTATACTCAGTGCTCTGATTTATAAAGGCCAGCACACCAAAAGCTTTCTTTACCACCCTATCTGCATGAGATTCCACTTTCACAGTTATTCCCAGATCCCTCTGTTCACCTACATTCTTCAATTCCCTACCATTTACCATGTACGTCCTATTTTGATTTGTCCTGCCAAGATGTAGCACCTCACACTTATCAGCATTAAACTCCATCTGCCATCTTTCAGCCCACTCTTCCTACTGGCATAAATCTCTCTGTAGACTTTGAAACTCTACTTCATTACCCGTAACCCCACCTATCTTAGTATCATCTGCATACTTACTAATCCAATTTACCACACCATCATCCAGATCATTGATGTACATGACAAACAACAGTGGACCCAACACAGATCCCTGTGGCACCCCACTCGTCACTGGCCTCCAACCTGACAAACAACCATCCACCATTACTCTCTGGCATCTCCCATGTACACAACATCCACTACTTTACCCTCATCAATTTCCCGAGTAACATATTCAAAAAATTCAAGAAGATTAGTCAAACATGACCTTCCAGGCACAAATCCATGTTGACTGTTCCTAATCAGACCCTGTTTATCCAGATGCTTATATATATTATCTCTAAGTATCCTTTCCATTAATTTGCCCACCACTGACATCAAACTAACAGGTCTATGGACTTGTACCCTTCATCTATCTGTTCTAATACACTCTCCAAGACCTACTAGTCATTTATCCACCTTTATGCATTTTAAGATCACCAGCTTCTCTTCTTTCATAATGTCAATATGCTTCAGGATATCACCTTGAATTCCCCAATTTCCATGATCAACACACCCATCTGGTGTGGCTCCACACATAGATGACTAAACTGATTCTAAAGGGATATATTCTCTTCCCTGGTTATCCTGTTGCTCTTAATATACTTATAGAATCTTTTAGGATTCTCCTATCCCTTATTCACTAAAGCTATCACATATTTCCTTTTTGTCCTCCGCTTAAATATACGCCAACATCATTTATACTCCTGAAGAGGGTCACTTGATCCCAGCTGCCTATATCTGACAAATTCCTTCTTTTCCCAATCAGAGCTTCAATATTCGCCTTCAACCAGGATAACGTAATACTATTCTAGCTAGCCTTGCTCTTGACACTATCAGGAACATATTGGCACTAACATCTCCCCATCTCACTGTTAAAACCCTCCCACTTGTTAGATGTCCCTTTACAACTGGAGGTTAGTAACCTGGCATTATTTTTGAAACCTAGAAACAGAAAATAGGTGCAGGAGTAGGCCATTCGGCCATTCAATGTGATCATGGTCGATCATCCACAATCAGTACCCCGTTACTGCCTTCTCCCCATATCCCTTGATTCCACAAGCCCTAAGAGCTCTATCTAGTTCTCTTTTGAATGCATCCAGTGAATCGGCCTCCATTGCCTCCTGAGGCAGAGAATTCTAAAAATTCACAATTCTCTGGGAGAAAAAGTTTTTCCTCATCTCAGTTCTAAATGGCCTACCCCTTATTCTTAAACTGTGGCCCCTGGTTCTGGACTCCCCAAACATTGGGAACATGTTTCCTGCATCTAGCTTGTCCAATCCCTTAATAATTTAATATGTTTTGGCATATTTGGCATTTCCATGTTTGGCATGGAAATTGTTGGCCAAAGTGGCTGAATCTGTGCATACTATCTCAGTGTATTTAGGGCCATCACTTGTGGACCAGACTTACTTTTTTTGATAACTTGATTAGTACAGATGGTACCCAATGATCGTCACGGACATAGTGTGACTGAGGGCTTATTTGTGTGCTATATCACTATGACCTATAATGGCTACAATGCTTTCTTTGGCATATGAGTTCCGGATTCAATGCAGCATTATATTTGTCCATCCAAAGTAATACCGAAGCATAATTGTGTTGGCAGAAAGAAGTTTAACAAATGCACTTGATGCCATCTTATCCGCTTTTAGTTAGAACATTTTAGTTCCCCATCTCTTTTAAATCTCTGCAAAGCAATTGAAATCTTGATCAGCAAACATTACATGTCATTCAAGTGACAATGTTAGATTTTATTCACTAATAAAACTAATTCATCACATTCTCATATCTCTAGGTATCGGTGTGGACGATATGTTTGTTATGCTCGCCAGCTGGCAAAGGACAAAAGTTAAAGATAAAGTTGAAGATCGCTTGGCAAAGACATACAAGGAAGCAGCTGTTTCCATCACAATTACCACTCTGACTGATGTTCTGGCCTTTTATATTGGCATTGCGACACCTTTTCGATCCGTGCAATCATTTTGTATTTACACTGGTACAACTGTTCTGTTCTGCTTCATTTACAACATTACATTTTTTGGAGCTGTTCTTGCACTGAATGGACGAAGAGAAGCCAGTAACAGGCATTGGCTGACATTCAGAAAGGTTGAAATGGTTGCTAAACAAGGAGAATCTACACTCAGTACAAGGTGTTGTGTAGGTGGTGCTTATAATCAGGAAACAGGCACAGAATTGGAACATCCAGTCTACTTCTTCTTTAAAGAATATTATGGTCCTTTCCTTACAAAAGGATGGACCAAGGCAGCTGTGATTCTTCTGTATTTAGGATATTTAGCTGGCAGTATTTATGGCTGTTTACATATCAAAGAAGGAATAGATCTCAAAAATCTGGCCTTTGATGATTCATATGCGATTCCATTCTATGACGATGCAATTGAATATTTCTCAGAGTTTGGACCACGAGTCATGGTCGCTGTTACTGAATCTGTAGATTATTGGGATTCCAGTGTGCGAGATGAAATTGAAACCTGCATGGGTAGGTTTGAAAATCTCTCGTATGTAGATAGTGAACTGACAGAGTCCTGGCTTCGTGCTTACATTGGGGTTTATAGAACTAACACCAGCGCCATAAACACAGAAAAAATGTTCATGACAAACTTATATAAATTCCTTCAGTTTCTCCCGTCAATCAAACGAGATGTTGACATTTCAGAAAATAACCAAAGCATTAAGGCTTCCCGTTTTTTCATTCAGACCATTAATACCAATATTTCGGGTGCAGAAAAAAACACACTGATTGAATTAAGGGAAATAGCGAAGGAATGTAGAATTCCATTGCTAGTATATCACTCAGCATTCATCTATTATGATCAATATCTTGTTATAATAGCCAACACAATACAGAATATAATTGTGGCTGCTGCTGCCATGCTCCTTGTTGCCTTATTGTTAATACCTAATCCAGTTTGTTCTCTGTGGGTCACATTTGCTACTGCCTCAGTATTAGTGGGTGTGGCTGGATTTATGTCTTTCTGGGGTGTCAATTTAGACTCAATATCAATGATTAATCTGGTCATTTGTATTGGCTTTTCAGTGGATTTTTCAGCTCACATTTCATATGCATATGTTTCAAGTGCCAAAGGAAATTGCAATGATAGGGCTGTAGATGCATTGTATGCTCTTGGCTATCCCATTATTCAGGGAGCTCTTTCAACCATACTGGGTATTATCGTGTTGGCTGCTGCCAAAGGTTATATATTTAGGACGTTTTTTAAAATCATGTTTCTTGTCATATCTTTTGGGGCAGTTCATGGTCTTGTATTTCTGCCCGTTTTTCTAACTCTCTCTGGAATCTCTAGAGAAAACGGCAAGCACATAAATCCAGTCCTAGCGAAGTCCTATGCAAATGTGCGTTTTAATAAAGGACATGAAAATACAGAGTTATGTGCCAAAAATGACCAAGGATGATCTTCATCAAAAAATAAAGACAGTTCATTGTGATATTCTTTCAAGAGTCAAGAGTGCTAATTGGCATATGTCTCGGTACAATAATATTCTTACTTGCTACAGCACCACATAACTCTCTGTTCTCTAGTTGTCCAAGAATCATGTACATATAACCATATAACAATTACAGCACGGAAACAGGCCATCTCGACCCTTCTAGTCCGTGCCGAACACGTATTCTCCTCTAGTCCCATACACCTGCATTCAGACCATAACCCTCCATACCTTTCCCGTCCATATAACTATCCAATTTATTTTTAAATGATAAAAACAAACCTGCCTCCACCACCTTCGCTGGAAGCTCATTCCACACAGCTACCGCTCTCTGAGTAAAGAAGTTCCCCCTCATGTTACCCCTAAACTTCTGTCCCTTAATTCTCAAGTCACAAGAAATTTCCTAGTCTCAAGAAATATTTTCTTTTCGTATATATTTACTGGAAGGAAGTGAAAAACCCCCCAATTGGAGTAGTTTTTGTTTATAATTTCAACAGTGTCATTTTTCAGCATGGAGAGATATTGTTACTGGATTACCCTAGGAATTTTTTTTTCTTGGCCCTCAGTTGTTTGCCCTTTACATCAATGGCCTGAAGAAGGGAGAAAAATGTTAGGTTTCCAAGTTTTCCAATAATACAAAACCAGGTGGAAAGACATGTTGTAAGGACATTCTGATTCTGCAATGGGATATAGATAGATGGAATAATTAGGCAAAAACAATAAAACGTGGGGAGGGGCGAGATCATGAAATTCAGTAACAATAATCTAAAGGCAGACTGTTATGTAAATGGAGAGAGACTGTAAATGAGTGATGGTGATCTAGATATTCTAGTGCGTGCATCACTATGCACCACTTTTAAATCAGTAAAGTTAGCACCTAGGTTCAACATATAGTTAAGAAGGTAAACAGCATTTTAGGGTTCATTGCAAAAAGGTTGGTGTTTACGAATAGAAAGGCTTTGCTCAGTTGTACATGGTGTTGATGAGACTATACTTGGAATATTGTACATAGTTTTAGTCCCTTAGCTGAAAGAATATATCCTGTCATTGTGGGCAGTCCAAAAGAGATTCACCAGGAAAATTCCTGAGATGAGATGGTTATCTTATCAAAAGACACTAGAGAATTTGGATTGCATGTTACTTTCGAGTATGGATGAATGAAGGGTGACTTTATTCATGATCATATTGAATGGTGGGGTAGGCCTGAGGAACCTGATGGTCTACTCCTGCTTCTATTTTCTTGTGTTCAGGCAACCTGAATGCCACAATATGGATAACAATTGCTTCAATTGGTCATCTCTCTCGCAACCCTAACAAATGATGCAATATATCTGTTAACATATGAGAAAGGAAACTCAGATTGAAGTTCTGCCTTTCATCTATGGGCATCCGAAAATAGATGGGGGTTTTTTAGCTGTAACATTAAATATACTTGATAATCCAGAAGATAATCAAATTCTGCATCTTATGATGGCAGAGCTTAATCAAAATGCAAAGGCAATCCAAATAATGTAAAGCAATCCAAATATAGCAATGTAATATAAATGGAGATAAAATGGCAGAGTGTTCGAAGTGTGAAATGGAAAAACTGGTCCTCATATGCACGTCTTTGCTACTCTACTCCAGCGGGTCAACTCTTTGGATATACATATACCCCAGGAATTGATTGACAGAAAATATATGCCTTTGACACAGTCCGATGTGATAAATGGCATAATAAGCAGTCTTGCTCTCTGAAATAATGGTGTAAAATAAGCTTAAAATGTCTGATGTTTGGTTTAATGGTCAACATAGGCATATTGCCTTTACATCTGAAAATGTTTTCATGGTTTTGTTAATTCTTAAGTGGTCCGCTGCTGTGAGCCAGTACCTGTTCTAAAAATAATCGTTGCTGTTTGTTGTGCTGTTCTCCTTGCAATTGCAAAACTCATTAAAACTTGCAGGTTCCTGTTCAATTGAATGGTTACTGCACTATAACCCCGATTGTAATGGCTTCTCCACAACTTTCTTGTAAAGGAGGGTGATTGTAATGTATTGTATGTTGCTCCCAACAAGTCTGCAATTGAACACTCTTATCATTTTCATGTATTTACCTGCAGAGCATCAAATAAACTTTATTATATTTAATTGTTAAAAAGCATCATTAAAACTGAACTAGAAGATAAGGAAACAAAAATTATGTTGCAGCACTGAATGCAGCAAAGACCATTGGACTCCCAATTCCCCTCCTGATCTTTCTCACACTTCACTTCCCTCTGATTTCCATTTCTTCTCACTGTTTCATCCTTTGCTTTGTTTTCATCACCCCTTTTGATAATCCCCTCGCTAATTCTGAACATTTACTCATAATTCTGACCAATTTCTCCTAAACACAGGCTACAGTTTCATTTGCCTACATTCGCATCTAGATGAATTCCAAGCCCGACATTACATTTAACTCCATTTAATTACCAGTGGGCAACTGATCACTAGGCTTTTCCCACTTCCTTCATTCACTTTAACCTATTCCCTTCTGAACTTCCCATACACCACTCACTGAGTGTCAATCACAATACTATAATCAAATTGCCGTCGTTATCCAAAGGGTCTTGAGACAGAAAAATTGACTCATTTTCCACAGATACGTCCTGACCTGCTGAGTCCATTCGGCATTTTATGCTTTTATTACATATTTAACAGCATATGCAGTTTTTAAAATTTCCTTTTGCGCATCAGCTGAATCTGTGAGCTTGGCAAGAAATACCATGTAACCATGTGACAGTCCTTAAAGTGATAACAATCCCATTGTCTTTAACTGCTATCCCTGGTATGGTTACACATTGCCACTCTAGTTCCCTTAAAGAGAAATGAATGAACAATGCCTTAAGAACAGAGAAATATATTGCAAAGGAGCCAAAATACAATAAACTGCAGATGCTGGGAATCTGAAATAATCACTCAGCAGGTCAAGTCAAGTTTATTTGTCACATACACATATGAGATGTGCAGTGAAATGAAAAGTGGCAATGCTCGCGGACTTTGTGTAAAAAACGAACAAACAACAAACTACAAACAGAATGGAACAGAATCACATTATTTTACATATTACATATTGTGGGAGGAAGGAAAAAGGAAAAAAACAGCAATTAAAAAAAAAAACAGTAGAGTGGTACAGTAGAGTTAGTCCCTGGTGAGATAAGAGTTTACAGTCCTAATGGCCTCTGGGAAGAAACTCCTTCTCAACCTCTCCGTTCTCACAGCATGGCAACGGAGGCGTTTGCCTGACCGTAGTAGCTGGAACAGTTCGTTGCAGGGGTGGAAGGGGTCTCCCATGATCTTATTGGCTCTGGAGTTGCACCTTCTGATGCATAGATCCTGCAGGGGGGCGAGTGAAGTTCCCATAGTGCATTCGGCTGAATGCACTACTCTCTGCAGAGCCTTCTTGTCTTGGGCAAAGCAGTTCCAAAACCAAATTGTGATATTTCCGGACAAGATGCTTTCCACAGCCGCTGAGTAGAAGCACTGGAGGATCCTCAGAGACACTATGAATTTCCTCAATTGCCTGAGGTGGTAAAGGTCAGGCAGTATCTGTGAAAGGAGGAACACAGTTAACATTTCAGATTGCAATGGGCTGCTGTGATGCATAAAATGGCTGATTATCCATAATTCTTTAAGTCTCAGCTCCGAGCCCCGCTGCATCAGCTTCAGGCCGCCGCCGAAAGCCAGAACGCCGCACCAGCAAGTCAGGCCACCGCTGCCTCAGCCCCGAAGACAGCCAGCCTCTCGTTGGTGAGTCCTGGCTGGCTCTGCCTCTGGAGCCTCGGGGTCAGTCGCAGGCTGGAGGCCGCCAGCTCCGCCATTAGGCCTCAGCGCAGACGGAGGCAGAGAAGGGGGATATGACATGAAAAAGTCGCATTCCCCCGAAGGAAGAGACAGAGAACATGTCTCACCCTCCCCCCTCCCCAAAAACACAACCCAACAAACTAAAACTTAACCAAAACAAGAAATAAAAAAACAACAGAAAAAAGTAAAGACAGACGGACTGCAGGCGAGCCGCAGCTGTTAACAGCGCCGCCACTTCCGGAATTCAATGTATTTGTCTTCTTTTCCCCATTCCCATTCCTCCTGTGTAGTAAGTTTATTTTTTTCTCTCCCTTGTGCCTCTTTTATTCTTCAGTTGGTATCTTTCCCACCCAGCTACTGTGTTACTTGCCATTCTCCCTCCTTCAGTGAAAATTGTCTGAGAGTCAGTTAACGTGTCTTTCCCAGTTAGGAAAGTGAAGGCGCTGACGGAAATTAAATCGGGTAAATTGGGTAAGAATGAGAAAGGGTCTGCGCACAGGGTGGGCAGAATTCTTCGGAGTAGAGATGGAGCCACAGTATTCCTCACAGAACTCTCATGTTCCCAATTAGGAGAAACCGTGCGCTGCTTGCGAGCGGGGCACACGGGAGCAGTCAGCTTTAACTTTGGGTCCTCCCCCTAAATTTAAATCCGACATAGAAACATCGGGGAGAGATCTTCTACCTCCTAGGATTACCCCACAGGTGGACAATAGGGGAAACCAAGGAGCTAGGAAGAAGACTTCATCGACATGGGTGCCAAAACTAATTAGGGATTCCAGTTGCGAAATAATAAAACAATCCTTCTTGAAGCACCGGGATAAAACAAATAGCCTTTCAGGGGGTGAGACAAGGGGAGAATATGAATAACCATATAACCATATAACAATTACAGCACGGAAACAGGCCATCTCGGCCCTACAAGTCCGTGCCGAACAAATTTTCTTTTCCCCTAAGTCCCACCTGCCTGCACTCATACCATAACCCTCCATTTCCTTCTCATCCATATGCCTATCCAATTTATTTTTAAATGATACCAATGAACCTGCCTCCACCACTTCCACTGGAAGCTCATTCCACACCGCTACCGCTCTCTGAGTAAAGAAGTTCCCCCTCATATTACCCCTAAACTTCTGTCCCTTAATTCTGAAGTCATGTCCTCTTGTTTGAATCTTCCCTATTCTCAAAGGGAAAAGCTTGTCCACATCAACTCTGTCTATCCCTCTCATCATTTTAAAGACCTCTATCAGGTCCCCCCTTAACCTTCTGCGCTCCAGAGAATAAAGACCTAACTTATTCAACCTATCTCTGTAACTTAGTTGTTGAAACCCAGGCAACATTCTAGTAAATCTCTTCTGTACTCTCTCTATTTTGTTGACATCCTTCCTATAATTGGGCGACCAAAATTGTACACCATACTCCAGATTTGGTCTCACCAATGTCTTGTACAATTTTAACATTACATCCCAGCTTCTATACTCAATGCTCTGATTTATAAAGGCTAGCATACCAAAAGCTTTCTTTACCACCCTATCTATATGAGATTCCACCTTCAAGGAACTATGCACGGTTATACCCAGATCCCTCTGTTCAACTGTATTCTTCAATTCCCTACCATTTACCATGTACGTCCTATTTTGATTTGTCCTGCCAAGGTGTAGCACCTCACATTTATCAGCATTAAACTCCATCTGCCATCTTTCAGCCCATTTTTCCAAATGGCCTAAATCACTCTGTAGACTTTGGAAATCCTCCTCATTATCCACAACACCCCCTATCTTGGTATCATCTGCATACTTACTAATCCAATTTACCACACCTTCATCCAGATCATTGATGTACATGACAAACAACAAAGGACCCAACAGATCCCTGAGGCACCCCATTAGTCACCTGCCTCCAACCCGATAAACAGCCATCCACCATTACCCTCTGGCTTCTCCCATTCAGCCACTGTTGAATCCATCTTGCTATTCCTGCATTTATACCCAACAGTTGAACCTTCTTAACCAACCTTCCATGAGGAACCTTGTCAAAGGCCTTACTAAAGTCCATATAGACAACATCCACTGCTTTACCCTCGTCAATTTCCCTAGTAACCTCTTCAAAAAATTCAAGAAGATTAGTCAAACATGACCTTACAGGCACAAATCCATGTTGGATTGGTTCGGACATAAATAATATTATGGTATCAGAACAATTCACCATGGAAGAGGATTTAGTAAGAACTCCCCGTAGACAATGTGTTTGTAGGGAAATGCCCGCATCAGGTATAAATGGTCCCCAGACCACAGAGTCAGACATCAAGGCAGCCTGGTTCAACGGCAGCCTGGAGATTAGAGGTCCGACTAAAAGAAATAAGAACAAATGAGGATAAGGAGGAAGAAGACCTCAAGGCCTAGATCAACCTCCCATTTACAGACCCAACTTTTCCTAGGTTTGGCTAGCGAGGTTGTAGAGCAATCCAGCCACGATCAGTGTTTTAGTTGTGGGGGACTAGGGCACTGGAGTCGGTCGTGTCCCATGAGAGAATATCATCAGGAAGGAAGGGGGCAGAGAAGGAGGCCACGGGGTCACCAATGGATTCCAAGAGGGTACCGGGGCTATTGTCACCCTGAAGATAGAGGACGGGGCCACTGGCAGGGGGATCAGGGGGAAGGGACATTCCAACAGTTCAACCCATTTCGGTAGCCCTGACCTGCCAGTTATCAGCAACACCATCTGATAGAATTAAAAGGCGTCCTTATCTGGCCTAAGAAACAGCACTGTACATTAAACAAGAACACCAACCCTTCCAAATAGGAAAAGATACATCGAATCCGACACTCAGAGACCCCTCACTAAAGGAAGAAGTACGGTGGGTAAACACAGTAGCTAGCGTGGAAAGAGATAACAACTAAGGAATGGAAATGGCACTAGGGAGAGAAGAAACAAACTTACCGTGCAGGAGGAGTGGGAGTGGGGAAAGAAGATATTGAATTAATGTATTGCTGAGTTTTGTGCCTGCAGGATAGTATGTTAACAAGAGACTGTCTGGGGAGTGAAGTAAAAGAATGCACAGACCCCTAAGAACAGGAATGAGATGGCAAAAGGTAATGTAGCTCCCCAGAAAAAGTGACCAGCAGGAAGAATTGATACTGTCCTGCCCCTTTAAGATATTTGGGAAGGCCAGCAGGCAGAGCGACATGTTACTGAGTATCTCCACTCCTTAGTAACCGACACCATCAGTAGAAAGGAGGAAGACAAGGACTTACCCTAGTGTCCAACGTTAATATCACCTAGCTACTGAAGGAAGAAAAGGAAGGAGAATAAAGGACACTTTAATCATCTTTGAAAGAAACAACACTGACGACATAATGACTTCTGGGACAAACCTCACTCTAAAGGACTGATTTCAAATAAAATATTTCTCTGTGGTTTGGAGTAAAATATCTGAATTGTATCTAAATTATGGATTTTAGAAATAAATTTATAAATTTTGGATTAGGTCTCGAAATTGTACGGTGATGAATTGGAGGGACTTTAACATTTTCAAGATTTGGAATAGACTTGTGGAATCTGACTTAGGACTAATTGGAGTTTGATTATCAACTGACATTGTCATTATCTCATCCTTAGAAAGGCGGACAAAGATGGAAAGGATTGTTCAAAGGGCATCAAGAAGGATGGAACTTGGGATGATCTGGTAACATGGAATTACTTAGGGACTATGAGAGTTGGAATTAAAATCAGGATTAAAATTGGAATTAAATTTGAAAATTAAAATGGGAATTGAAGTTGGAATTGGTTATAATTGGAAATGGTCAAAAGAGGAATTGTGAGTAGCAGGACTACCCTTTGAGAGATCGGATTAAGAACCTATTCAGTAGTTAAGAACTGTAAAAGCGAGAACCCCTGGACAAAGAACGAAGCCAATAGAATAACATTGTGTGGGTATGAAGAGGGTTAATTAGTGTTGATCCTAGAATAATAAAGAATATATTAGGGAACAGAATAGGAATAGGGAACAGTAATAGAGCAATAGATAATAGAGTAGGGATAGGTTCAAGTGAAATCGAAATAGCGAGTGTGTGGGAAAGCATGAGTGCATGATGGTAACTTGCTTTGTCCCAAGTTTCTTAGGATTTTCTAGGGTTTAGATTCGACTGTGGAAGGTGATGGAAGACTGGGCAGGAACACAGATGGAGGGAATTTGCGCCCACGAAAACTCGGGAGGTGAAGAGGCCTCAGACATAACTTGTTCAGTTATGCCCATGACAACTCGGGACGCTTGACAAGATTCTGAGAAGAAACACCATCATCTTGTGTTACTGATGGATGGGAAATGTAAAGCACACTTATGTATACAGGTGCACAACCTTTTATCCGACGATCCAAATAACGAAAACCTCCGAATAGCGAAAAAAATTTCGGTCCTTGAAGAAAGGTCCTTGAAAACGTTCACCGAGGGTGGCCCGCAGAGGTGACAGCGGAACCTCCGGTCGGTCCCGGTCCTCGAAGAAAGGGGAACTAAATCCCCATTCATAAAAGAAAAGGTGAGGGTATATTGCGCGGGAGGGTTAATAATTGACAATATGCTGCTGCCTGTCCGAGATCCCAGAGACCCACAGCCAGCAGCAGCCCAGCCCCGTTCCAACTACAGAGGAAAACTGCAAACTGGCCGGAGACGTCAGGACCACCAGAAGCCGCTCCCCGAGCTGCGCCCCCTCATCCGGACACCGACCCCCAGGCCCACTGCAAGCACGGAGATCCCAGATCAGCAACTCCAGCCCAGCCCCGCTCCAACTCCAGAGGAACATGCTCCCCGTATGGACAGAAGCTGATGGTGTGCAAGGGCCGTCGTGTTTTTGGGGTCGCGCAGCTCGGGCTGTGGGCGAACTGCCACTTGTCGCCGTAGCGGCCCATCGGGGAGCGGATTCCTCTGGAGTTGGAGGGGGAGTGGGGTATTGTGCTGTTTGATGACCCCCTGCTATCCCAGGGACAGGGAGACAGGACGTTCACCGAGGGCGGCACGCAGAGGTGACAGCGGAACCTCCGGTCGGTCCTCGAAAAAAGGGGAACTAAATCCCCTTCATAAAAGAGAAGTGGAGGGTATATTGCCCGGGAGGGTATATCGCCTACCTGGAAGAAACTGGACATTTTTTTTCCAGGATGTCGTCTGCACACCAAAGCTCACCAGTTTATGTTTAAAGTTTTACTTAACGTTTATCTCGTCTTTATTATTTATTCGGGGGATTCAAGAATCCCCGAGCTAGGCCGCCTATGTATCGTGAGTCTACCGTGGGAACTCTTTAACTCAGGGAGGCAGCAGCAGATTGTCGCTCCCTTCAGTTTCCCAGCGACAGTCACCTGCCACGGGAGAGAGATCATGCACTGTTGTAGGTCTCCTTTGCACGTCGGTGTTTCTGTCTTTCTCCACTCATTGTTGGCCCCATCTGTCACCACCCCCATTTACACCCCTCTGCTTCCCGGCCATGTGTGTGACCCCTCCCCTCTCCAGCTCCCCGCTCATTGCACCGGCGCGGGGGCTTTGTACTGTTTTCACGTCGGTGATGGCAGCCAGCAGGCTAGTGCAGTCACCGGAGACGTCAGGACCAATTGGACGTCGAGCACCAGGCCCACCGCAAGCACGGAGAACCCAGAGACCCACAGCCAACAGCAGCCCAGCCCAGCCCCGCTCCAACTACTTAGGAACCTGGGTTGCGGATGACGGGGCGCAGCTCGGGGCGTCGTAGCTGCCCATCGGGGAGCGGGTTCCTGTTGGTCCTGACGTCTCCGGCCACTTGCCATCCTCCGGGAACTGTACCGCCCTTGCAGGAGAGTGGGGTTGTTTGCAGTTGCAGAGGGAGGGGGCAAGGGCGGTACAGTTCCCAGTCTCAGCTCCAGTCCAGGGGGGTGGCCGGAGACGTCAGGACCAACGGGACAGCGACCCCCAGGCCCACTGCAAGGACGGAGATCCCAGAGACCCACAGCCAGCAGCAACTCCAGCCCAGCCCCGCTCCAACTCCAGAGGAACACGTAGGGGCAGAACCTGATGGTGTGCAAGGTAAGTCTTGGGGTGGCGGATGAGGAGGCGCAGCTCGGGCTGTGGGCAAACTGCCACTTGTCGCCGTAGCGGCCCATCGGGGAGCGGATTCCTCTGAAGTTGGAGGGGGAGGGGGGTATTGTGCTGTTTGATCGCCCCCTGCTATCCCAGGGACAGGGAGACACAGCGGCTTTTTAGACTGGTGGGCAATCACTTCCAAAGTTCTGCCCACACAGTCAGTACACCTCTCCTACACTGCATTTCATACAAACATTTATTCTGCAAGAAAAAACTACATTGAAGACTCAAACTCGCGACCGAGTAACTGCCGGGATCAAGGCGCAAACTCGCGACCTTAGATCGCCTAAGGGCATGTAGCCCCGCTAGGGTGACATGAGTGCGGGAGGTGATTCAATGCTGCGGGCACATTTACAAATTGAGGAATTCATTCAACACACTGCATTTCATACAAACATTTATTCTGCAAGAAAAAACTACATTGAAGACTCAAACTCGCGACCGAGTAACTGCCGGGATCAAGGCGCAAACTCGCGACCTTGCGGATATGAGCCGAGCACTCTACCACTGAGCCAGCCATTAAAATCTACGCTAAAAAATTTCCATTCCGAAGACCGACAAATTCTGAATTATGAAAAGTGTCTGGTCCCAAGGCTGTCGGATAAAAGGTTGTGCACCTGTATCTGGTTAGCTGATTATTGAGCTACTTTAGTTATCATTAATGATGGGTTATCATTATGATAAAAGAATGGAATGTTAATTCTGGCTAAATTGGAGCAGCTAGGACTTCAAAATGGGGTTAAGTTTCAGGGTTGCTGGGAGATTTTGTCAAATTGGAATTGCTCTCTGCAGAGCTGGGACAAGCTGCAGAGAGGTGCCAGAGTGTCTGGGGCTTTGATACAATTTGAAGCAAAGAATGGGAAGATCTGAAAACCCGGTCAATTAGGTACAAAATGCATAGAATGGATTGGATGGCTGTAAACCAGATATGCACCTTGTAAATAGTTGTGAATAATGTTGCAGTTTTTGACTTTGCCAAGTGTTGATTGGATAAGGTGTTGAGCCTTGTCTGGGTTTTCTGTAAATCAGGGTAAATGTTTCTAAGTTGACTTCCTCTCGAAGTCCATTTCGAATACTATGTATTGAACTGTTGTATCATGGGTTAGAGGAATGCCTGTTATGTATGGGGTTAATCGATATCTATAATTGGGTTATTGAGAGACCACCCCCATGTGGTTTGGCCCCTCGAGGTCTCGGGACATATAAAAGTCCGCACTCACGAGGCTCAGCGTTGATCTTCTGGAAGAGCGCTCGGGATTGCGTGAACTTCTGGAGTGCCTCTGTCTGAGCGAGGCCTAGAGGGCTTGAACAGGCAGACGTGAGGATCGAACCCGCGGTGGGATAGGTACAGTGTTTGATCTGTGACGTGCTTTTGGTAAAATAAAATATAGTTGTTTCAAGTGCTTGATTCAGTGTTTTTATTTAAACTAGACTGGGGGGAAGCTTAGAAACGAGCAATTATCAAAGTCAGTCCTAGCCTTTCCAATCTCTGCTGTCCAAATAACGTCCTTGTGAACTGTTTCCGTACTTGTTCTAGTTTAATAATTTCCTCCAAATATTTTGATGACTAGAACTGCAAAGAACATAGTGCATATGCAATATAGAAGCTCCTGTCCGTTTTGCAAACTAACAACATGAAATGCTGACAGTTTTGGTGTAATTATGATCCCAAGATCAATACGTTTATGAGCCATAATAATTAATATGCTCAGATGTAGGACCCACGCAGCTGTATTCCTCAGGACTTTCTGTCCAAAGAAATGGCCACTGAATCACAAACAGCCGAATGTCCAATATTCTGCTCTTCTGACTGCTGAAAACAAAGTATGAAGATGGTGTACATTGAAACAGGAACAGGAAAGTAGCGGCAATGGGGGCAATCTCTGGAGCCTGTTAGCAGGTGATTGCGCAGAGATTAAGTTGCCAAACATGCAACTTAAGAGTCCTGTACTGTCAAGAGATATGAATTCAAACCCTATTTTGGTAGCTGTGGAATTTACAATGTAAATTGGTCGGGTACATGAATAGGAAAGGTTTAGCAGGATGGGGCCTTGCAAGACATTCAGTTATATCAAACCACGGCTCAAAAGCAAAGAAACATCGCCACCTACAGGTTCTTCTCCAAGCTGCATCCTATCCTCGCCTTGCTGTTCTATCACTGTTACCAGCTGTAAATTGTGGAACTCCATCCACAGCAGCAATGTGGAAATATCTTCATTGAAGGGATTAGTGGGGGGTGAGGGGAGAAAAATTGGAAATACAGGGATGGAGTTAAAGGGAAAGAGAGTATAGGAAAAGTTAAGAAATACACCAGAATTAACGGGGCAGAAAACTCACAAAGGTATAGAAGAGTATGGCCAAGTGAAATAGGAATCGCTGTGAAAGGTGAGGTGAGTAATGGATTAAAAGTATTATATATAAATGCACAATGTATAAGAAGTAAAGTGGATGAGCTTGAGAGTTAGAGATTGACAGATATGACATTGTGGGGATTACAGAGACACGGCTGCAGGAGGATCGGGACTGGGATCTGAATATTCAAGGTTATACATCCTATAGAATTGACATGGGGTGGGCAGTGGAGGTGGGTAGCTCTGTTGGTGAGGGATGCAATTCAGTCCCTTGGGAGGGGTGACTTGGGGACTGATGATGTAGAGTCACTGTGGATAGAATTGAGGAATTGTAAAGGTAAGTAATCACTAATGGGAGTAATCTACAGGCGCCCAAACAGTAGCCTGGATATAGGGTGTAAGTTGCAGCAGGAGTTAAAATTAGCGTGTAACAAAACTCTGCTCCATGCCATTCCCCTCCCCCACACGCATTCAGTCCATCTCCCCTCAATCTCCCCCCATGCACTCTTAGTGGCTCTTTCCAACAGTGCAACCCTTCTTGCCTATTAGGTTACTATTCTGATGAAGAGCACGCAGGCATGGCAAGTGGAAAAAGGATTTATTAAAGTTTAAAATGTGAATGACTTAAAATATAACAACAATATTAAATGTTAAAGATGAGATTTATTAAGTTATTTTTTGTTGTGTCTCTTGCTGTCTTCTGCTGCTCACTGCCTCTTGATAACACTTTGCTTTGAGTAATTTACATTAATTCACGTGGTTTAAGACCAATTTGCTTTGGGTTGGACTTTTCTGATTTTTGGCTAAAAGCATTTCGCAATATTCTATAATTAGCACGATATGAATAACATCAGTTGATATTTTTAAAACCCTTTACTGGAAATGCTGATATGTTGTAATCATCAAGTCATGTGCGGCATTAACGCCAGCAGTGCAACCGCGGCGGCAGCTGGAGTCAGGCTCTCCAGCTGCAGTTTAAAACACGGACCGTCAGGTAAGTATATTGAACAGGAGAAAAAATTCACGGAAGGAGAGTTGAGTGCGACAAAATGAGTTCACGTCAAAAACGACTCTCAAGGAGAACTGCCCCCTGCCCGACTCCACCCGAGGAGGGTTCAATATCAGGGCGGCAGCCGCAGGCGGCAGGACCGCTCTTCGAGCACTCCGCTATCCCCGAGGCCGAGCCAAGCCCAGTGCCGCTAATACCTGAACAGCGGACAGGGAGGAAAGCCACCAGAAAAACAAGCCGGCCGGTCATTTCCGATTCGTCGGAGGGGGAAATGTCTCCACCAAAACAGAGGAGAGACAGCCGCCTGAGCTGTATTCAACAGCTCCTGGAGCAAATACTCCACCGAGATACGCAACCAGAGCGTTCTCACGGAGGTAGGTCAGTTGCCTCCCCTACAGTGTCTTGTGCACTGCCCTTTGCTCCCTCATTATTAAAGGCTAGCACAGGTGACCAGGGCTGGGCTGGTCTGCAACAGAGGCTGGCGGATGAGTTCGGGAGTATGCAAGGGGAGCAGGAGCACGAAGAGCTGCTGGGTGTCGTGGACTGCTATGCAGCAACCCCACGCGCAGGAAGATCGCTGGAACCAAAGATGGCGGCCAGCATAAACCACCTCTCCAACAAGGCCTTACAGGAGAAAGTCCTTTTGGAAGCCTTGGAGGAATACACAGCACCGGATAACTGTGAGGCACTCAAGATAAAGAGTGTGAATAATCAAATTTGGAGGCAGCTGGGGCAACAGATTCGGAACCAGGAATTAAAACTGCAGCGGATCCTAAGGCTCCTGACGTTGGCCATCACGGCCTTTGCTCGTTCCACGGAACACATAGATATAGATACCTGCCAACAGGATGTGCTAGCACTGATGTGCAACACACAATTCGAGATTAACAATCTCCGGCGGGCCAACATAAGACCTGCCCTCAATCCCAAATTTTCGGGGTTATGCAAAACCCCTACAGCAGAAACAGATGCACTGCTATTTGGGAAAGACCTCAACAAGAGATTGAAGGATATGGAAGAGGCAGCAAAACCTTTCGGCCTCATGAGGGCAGGCCTGGGACGAGCAGGACAACGCATCCGACACCCAGCCGGCAGCACCCCTCGGCATCCACCAGTCGACGTCCACAACCAGGGACTGGTGAAAGCTCGGGGACCGCTTATTACTACCCCCAAAGGTCTTTTTTAGATCAGGGCCCAGAGGCCATGGAAAATGCGCCGCCCCCCGACATCGCTAGCATATCAGGCAAACAGAGCCTCCAAGAAAAAGCAGAGAAAACGACAATAACCATGGAGGTAGGTGGGTCTGGTTCCTGCCAGCATACAGAGAACAAGGGTGCTCTACTAACAGGGGGGCGATTACACTTGTTCAAAAAAGCATGGGGTACTGTCACAAGTAACAAGTATATACTCAACAGTATTAGTGGATACAAAATTGAATTTAAATCAGAGATATTGCCGCCAGTTCAACATTGGCCCCAAAGGGTATTTTCTCCCTCCGAGAAAGAAAAGCGGGAGGGACAAGCTGAACTGGAGAGGCTTATTGCAAAGGGGGTCATCGAAAAGACCAAACATGAACCTTTGGAATTTGTATCGAATATATTCACTAAAACCAAAAAAGATGGTGGATGTCGCATCATCATTGACTTAACATCACTAAATAAATTTGTTGAGTATATACATTTCAAGATGGAGACGTTTGTTACTGCCAGACAACTGATCTCCAAAGGATACTTTATGGCAAGCATTGATATTAAAGATGCTTACTATCTAATACCCATACACAAGGATCATTGCAGATACCTAAAATTTATCTGGTTGGGGCAGCTGTGGCAGTATAGAGCATTGCCCAATGATCTAACTTCAGCCCCTAGACTATTCACAAAAATATTAAAAGTAGCCATGGGAATACTAAGGAAACAAAAGCATATAGTCATGGCATATCTGGATGATATCCTCATATTAGGAAAAACGAAGGAATTGGCTGTGGCAGCAGTATTAGCTACAAAACAGCTCCTTGAAACACTGGGGTTCGTCCTACATCCAGATAAATCTAGGTTGAAGCCATCTACTACCATGGATTACCTGGGCTTCACTATCAACTCAATCCATATGACTGTTACTTTGCCAAGGGAAAAAATGGTTGCATTAGCACAATCATGCAACAACTTAATGGTCAACAAACGACCAACTATTCGACAAGTGGCTAGAGTGATTGGGATAATTGTAGCAGCAATTCCGGCTACACAATTCGGACCTTTGCACTATCAAAATCTCCAAAGAGCAAAGGTACATGCACTACAACGATATTCGGGTCACTATGACCGAATCATGAAATTACCCACTGAAGCTATATCAGAGCTACAGTGGTGGGCAGAGAATGTTTGGCACAGTTTCAGCCCTATCATCAATCACCAACCCTACTTTAGTTATTAAAACAGATGCCAGTGCTCAAGGCTGGGGAGCAACTAACTCCATATCCAGCACAGGTGGCAGATGGACTAAACCAGAATCATCTTTACTACACACACTGGGCATCAATTATCTAGAAATGTTTGCCGCCTATTATGGTTTAAAAGCATATGCATCTAAAATGCAGCACGTGCATGTGCGGTTACAGATTGATAATACTACGGTGGTGGCTTATGTTAACCATATGGGGGGGCATAAAATCATTATCATGCGACAAATTGGTCAATATGATCTAGCAATGGTGTGTCGAAAGACATATTTGGTTATCAGCTGCCTATCTACCAGGTAAGCTAAATACAGTGGCAGACACCAGGTCACGAAAATGTAATGATAACATCGAATGGATGTTAAACCCTAAAATCTTTGCTAAAGTTATTAAGCAATATGGAACGCCAGATATCGATTTGTTTGCATCAAGACTGAATCATCAGTTACCTATGTATGTGGATTGGGTACCAGACCCAGAGGCAGCAGCGGTAGATGCCTTCACGCTGGATTGGGGAAATTTCTTCTTCTATGCTTTCCCTCCCTTCTGCCTCATCAGTCGGGTACTTCGAAAAATACAGATTGACTCTGCTTCTGGGATTTTGATCGTGCCCGACTGGCCTACACAGCCATGGTTCCCAGTCCTTCACGACATGGTGGTCGAGTCACCTATGGTTTTCCTTAGTGACCCACGGTTGTTGACTCACCCAGTATCCGGCATAAGCCACCCATGCCATGAACACATCAAACTCCTGGGTCGTAGGTTTTGAATAGACCTTACCAGGGACTGGGATTATCCGAACGAATGGTGGCCGATTGGGAAAGGGGGAGATGCAGCGAGACCTGGGTGTCATGGTACACCAGTCATTGAAGGTAGGCATGCAGGTGCAGCAGGCAGTAAAGAAAGCAAATGGTATGTTAGCTTTCATTGCAAAAAGATTTGAGTATAGGAGCAGGGAGGTTCTACTGCAGTTGTACAGGGTCTTGGTGAGACCACACCTGGAGTATTGCGTACAGTTTTGGTCTCCAAATCTGAGGAAGGACATTATTGCCATAGAGGGAGTGCAGAGAAGGTTCACCAGACTGATTCCTGGGATGTCAGGGCTGTCTTCTGAAGAAAGACTGGATAGACTTGGTTTATAATCTCTAGAATTTAGGAGATTGAGAGGGGATCTTATAGAAACTTACAAAATTCTTAAGGGGTTGGACAGGCTAGATGCAGGAAGATTGTTCCCGATGTTAGGGAAGTCCAGGACAAGGGGTCACAGCTTAAGGATAAGGGGGAAATCCTTTAAAACCGAGATGAGAAGAACTATTTTCACACAGAGAGTGGGTGAGTCTCTGGAACTCTCTGCCACAGAGGGTAGTTGAGGCCAGTTTCATTGGCTATATTTTAAGAGGGAGTTAGATGTGGCCCTTGTGGCTAAAGGGATCAGGGGGTATGGAGAGAAGGCAGGTACGGGATACTGAGTTGGATGATCAGCCATGATCATATTGAATGGCGGTGCAGGCTCGAAGGGCCGAATGGCCTACTCCTGCACCTAATTTCTATGTTTCTATGTTTCTATGTAACTATCACCACCATGTCGGCATCCCTGCGAACATCCACCAGGAAGCAGTATTTAACCTACATCAAAAAATGGGAAAAGTACTGCCAGGAAACAGGGACAACATATGAAACTGCCACAACCACCGACGTGCTGGAGTTCCTGGCCCATCTACACCATGACGAAAGGATCAGTTACAGTGCCATCAATACAGCACGAAGCCCCCTATCTGCTTACCTAAAACCAGCAGGACAGCGGCCCATGGGATCCCATCCACTGGTGAAAAACTCATGAAGGGCATTTTTAATATTAAGCCCCCTAAACCCAGGTATACCTATGTTTGGGATATCAGTGTGGTATTGACATACCTCAGTGGATGGCCACCAGTTAGATCCCTCAGCCTCGAGCAATCTACATTAAAAACGCTCATGCTAATGGCACTCGTATCCGCTCAGAGGGTCCAGTCGCTGCACAAACTAAGACTGGACAACATGGTGATCACCCCAGACCAGATTACGTTCATCATTCTAGGTCTGGTGAAACAAAGCAGGCCAGGAACGCCCAATCCACCGGTGGTATTCCGGGCCTACCCACCAGAGCCAAGGTTGTGTGTCATGACCCATCTACAACAATACCTAGCCACAACCCACAATCTCTGAGGGAGTGAAAAAGCCTTATGGGTCAGCCACAAGAAACCTCATGGACGGGTAACGAGCCAAACCATTTCACGGTGGCTCAAACAGGTGCTGAAAGCTGCCGGAATAGACACTAATACTTTTAAATCCCATTCCACTAGGGCAGCATCGACATCAGCGGCAGAACGAATGGACGTCCCGGTTGACCACATTCTCAATACGGCAGGATGGTCGAGGGAAACGACGTTCAGAACGTTTTATAATAAGCCGTTGATGAAGCCTGACTTGTTTGCAGATAGAATATTACAAACTGCAAATATTTAATTTAAGCCCGGGGGAGCAATTTATTTTTTGTTATTGTTAATAAACACCTTTCTGTTTCTTGAAAAAACAGATTCTTTGGTTGATTACGATAACACTTCCTCCCTCAAGAACTTCGGCAGTGAGTGAAATAAAAACTGTTACACGGTTTGAAATCACAGACCTTTGAAGTCTTCACGTAGTCACTCACGTGACTCCGAAGTAAAATTGTAAGATTAAACGAGAACTTACCAGTTCGAAGTTTGATCTGTATTTTATGAGGAGTTACGATGAGGGATTACGTGCCCTCCGCTCCCACCCTCATTATATAGATCAAACTAGTAAACTGATGTCTCCTTATCTTTACTATGTTTACTTCAAATAACTGTGTCTATCTGTGATTCCACACCGCTGCTTGGAAGTATGCCGCGCCTGCGCACTGAGCTGGTTCTTCACGTAATCCCTCATCGTAACCCCTCATAAAATACAGATCAAACTTCGAACTGGTAAGTTCTCGTTTAATCGTACTATTAATCAAACCACTTGCCAAGATTCATGCCAAGTTTGAAATGTCATAAGAAATCACCAAAATATTCTCAAAATGAATGAGAAAAAAGGGTTTGATATGATAATAAACTTTTATTTAAAGTAAATTTAACTTATTCCTGTATTATTTAAATTGTTATTTAAAACATTTCCATTTCGAATTTCAAGGGATGAGGATTTTTTATAATTATGTGAAACATGTTTTTTATGAATAAAGTTTCCTGAAAAATGTTGTTTATTGGAAACCTAAATTATCCGAGGTTACTGGTGACTTCATGAATTTTCAGCTTAGTCAGTTGAGTAATAACCTGTCTGGTTTGCCAAAGGATATTTCTAAAAGTCCAGGGTGAATAAAAATATTTTCATTTTTTGAAAGTTTAAATAAAAGTAATAATAATTTCAAATATTTTGATACACATCAAATCATGACTGTTTAACACTCAAGTGTTGAATTACAATAATTGAGATAATTAAATAAAATCAGACACGTTTAAACCAATCTGCAGGTTATTGCAACTTTTGGCTGAAAACAACTTTGCATATTTTATAACTGACATATTGCACCGATTTATTTCTTTAGAACCTTTTACTGGAAGATTTTTGTTTTTACAAGTCAGCATGGATTTATGAAGGGGAAATCCTGCCTGACTAATCTTCTGTAATTTTTTGAGGATGTGACAAGTAAAATAGATGAAGGAGAGCCAGTGGATGTAGTGTATCTGGACTTTCAGAAAGCCTTTGATAAGGTCCCACACAGGAGATTAGTGGGCAAAATTAGAGCACATGGTATTGGGGTTAGGGTATTGACATCGATAGAGAATTGGTTGGCAGACAGGAAACAAAGAGTAGGAATAAACGGGTCCTTGTCAGAATGGCAGGAAGTGGCAAGTGGAGTGCAGCAAAGCTCAGTGCTGGGGCCGCAACTATTTACAATGTTGGGGGAGTCTAGAACCAGGGGCCACTAGTGGGATAGTCTAGGACCAGAGAGCATTGCCTTAGAACAAACAGACATACCTTTAGAAAGGAGATGAGGAGGAATTTCTTTAGTGGTGAATCAGTGGAATCCATTGCCACAGAGGGTTTTGGAGGCCAAGTATATGAATTTAGTTAGTACTAGACTAAGCGGAGCGCTAATATGTGTGTTGTGGGTCAAAGGGACTGGTTTCCAGAGGGCTAGTATGGACATTGTGGGCTGAATGGATTCTTGGGCTGGCAGCTCAGTCACTTAAGCCGGGCACCTCAGTCACTCTGGCCGGGCAGCTCAGTCACTCAGTCTGTTGTGCGCTGAAGAGACTGGTTTCCAGAGGGCTAGTATGGACATTGTGGACTGAATGGATTTTTGGACTTGCTGTTCAGTGAGTCATGGCAGGTGGGCTGGCAGTTCACTAAGTCATGGGTGGTGGGCTGGCACTTCAGTCACTTACAGCTGGTGGGCTGGCATTTCACTTATTCATGGTTGGTGGACTGGTAGCCCAGTCTCTCATGGCTGGTGGTGGCAGTTCACTCAGTCATCCGTCCTCTCTTCACCCCCCCCACTCTGCTCCATGCCATTCCCCTCCCCCACACGCATTCAGTCCATCTCCCCTCAATCTCCCCCCTATGCACTCTTAGTGGCTCTTTCCAGCAGTGCAACCCTTCCTGCCTATTAGGTTACTATTCTGATGAAGATGACTTAAAATATAACAACAATATTAAATGTTAAAGATGAGATTTATTAAGTTTTTTTTGTTGTGTCTCTTGCTGTCTTCTGCTGCTCACTGCCTCTTGATAACACTTTGCTTTGAGTAATTTACATTAATTCACGTGGTTTATGACCAATTTGCTTTGGGTTGGACTTTTCTGATTTTTGGCTAAAAGCATTTCGCAATATTCTTTCATTAGCACGATATGAATGACATCATTTGATATTTTTAAAACCCTTTACTGGAAATGCTGATATGTTGTAATCATCAAGTCATATGATTAATCAAACCACTTGCCAAGATTCATGCCAAGTTTGAAATGTCATAAGAAATCACCAAAATATTCTCAAAATGAATGAGAAAAAGGGGTTTGATATGATAATAAACTTTTATTTAAAGTAATTTTAACTCATTCCTGTATTGATTTAATGATGGAATTAAAAGTAACACTAGCAAACCTGCAGATGACACGAAGCTGGGTGACAGTGTGAACTGCGAAGAGGAATAGTAGAGGAGATTGCAGGGTGACTCGGACAGGTTGAGTGAGTGGGCAGATGCATGGCAGGTGCAGTATAATGTAGATAAATGTAAGGTTAACCACTTTGGCACTGGAATTTAGAAGGATGGGGGGGTATCTTATAGGAACATATAAAACTATAAAAGGGCTGGCAAGCTAGTATGGACATTGTGGGCTGAATGGATTCTGAAGTGTGGAACGTTACAGATTTCGGTAAAAGCCCTGACCTTCCTCCACTCGCTCCAACAGTTTCCGGGCCTCTGTAAAAGCAAACCCCGCGCACGATTTATATACTCACAGCCCTGACCCTCCTCCACTCACTCCAACGGTTCCCGGGCCTCTGTAAAAGCAAGCCCCGCACTCGATTTATATACTCACAGCCCTGACCCTCCTCCACTCGCTCTAACGGTTCCCGTTTATATTTCCCATTTATGCTGGAGAAACTCAGCAGGTGCAGTAGCATCTATGGAGCGAAGGAAATGGGCAATGTTTCATGCCGAAACCCTCCGGAGGCAATATCACAACACATGCTTAGTTCAAGTTTTTAGATGCTGTACACTATAAAAAATTATAAATATTATACAGTGGTATGGTGAAGTTTCCAGTCAACCATGTTAAAGGAGATGTGTGGGGCAAGCGTTTTACACAGAGGTGATAGATGCTTGGAAATGTACTGGGTGGTGATGGAGGTAGATATTCTAGTGGCATTTAAGAGACGTTTAGATAGGCACGGATATGTAGGAATGGAAGGATACGGATCATGTACAGGCAGAGGAGATTAGTTCAACTTGGTATCATGTTTGGCAGGGACACAGGGCTAATGGGCCAGCTCTTGTGCTGTACTGTTATATTTGCTGACAAGGTTGGGATTGGTGCTGATTGTGTGTTTAGAGGAGATCAGGTTGGAATGGGTGAAAAGGACATCTGTGGGGGATAAGGACTCCTTACTAAAGAAATGGGCTTCAGCAATGCCTTTGACAAGGTCCCACATCATGTGGATGCTTACATCGCATATTCTCCAAAATGAGCTAGCCAACTGGATTGAAAGTTAGAATTTAGGAATCAAGGGTGTTTGTGGAGGATTGTTTATCTAATTGAAGGTGTGCTGCAGGGGTGTGTGCGCTGGATCCATAGTTGTTTGTTATCTACACTAACGATTTGGATGACAATATACTTAAAATTGCTAATAAAATTGCAGATTCCACCAAAATGGCTGCCATAGTGGACAGTATAGAAGGATATATACGTTTACATCAAGATCTAGATTAGTTGGGAAGGTGGCCCAAGGAATGGCAAATAGAATTCAATTGAGAAGTATGAAGTGTTTGCATTTTGGTTGCATTTTGGTATGCACTAGGACATGACTTACACAGTAAGTGATTGGCCACTGGAGAGTGTAGAGAGCATGTGCAGAATAGATGGATCTGGGGGTACAGGTGCATGGTTTTCTAAAAATGCTGAGTCAGGGGAACGGTGTGATGATGATGACTTTTGGCACAATTGCCTCCAATGGGAATGATATTGAGCATCCTCAAGGACTTACACCACCATGGCCACACTCTCATTTGATTTATGCTATTTGGAATGCGACAAAGTCTGCAAACCATGATGTCCATGTTCAGGAACAGCTTCTTCCCAACAACCATCAGGCTATTGAACACTACAGACACCACTACACTTCGAACTCCAAACTGTAATGGTTGCACTAGAGACTTTGGGCTTTTGTTTTGTTTTGTACAATATTTGATTTTTTTTTAATGTATTTGAACTTTTTGTTTGATTGTTTATGATGTTATTTATTGAGCACTATGTTTACAACCCTGTTGTGATCCTTCAAGTAAGAATTTGTTCCATTTTGCTGCATATGACAATTAAATACTCTTGACTGTCTTGACCAGGGGTCTCCAAAATATGGCCTGCTGCCACATTCGACCCGCCACGAGATTTTATCCAGCCCGCAGCAAGCTCTTAGCACGTTCATGCAGCGGGCTATTTGGCAGGTTCTGTGAGAGCGCAGTTTTCGAGATAGAAGGCGAGAACAGGCCCTTCAGCCCATTAAAGCAATGCCCGTTTGCACTAGCACTATCCTCTACACACTCGGGACAAGGGGATGGAGGGGGCGAGCTAGTTGGCAGCAGAGTCGGCCAGGGTGTCTCTCTCTCCCTCTCCCACTGCGGAGATCAGCGGATCGGTAGCCGGCTGTGTGTGTGTGCCGGATGGGTGAGCATTATGCGTGCGTAGGTCTTTGTTAATATGCCTGAAGGATGATCACGCTGTGTGTGTGAGAGGGAGAGAGGGAGACAGAGATAGAAATAGAGAGAGTGTGTGAGAGTCTGTGTGTCTGTGTGTGTGTCTGTCTGTGTGTGTCTGTCTGTGTGTGTGTCTGTGTGTGTGTGTCTGTGTGTCTGTCTGTGTGTGAGTCTGTGTGTGAGTCAGTGTGCTTGTCTATGTGTCTGTGTGTGTTTCGGCAAGTGCGAGTCCACTTGTGTGTGTGCATTTCTATGTGTATGTGTGTCAGTGTGTGTGTATGTAACTGTGTGTCAGTGTGTGTGTGTCTATCAGTGTGCGTGTGTCAGTGTGTATGTGTGAAATGTCTTTATTTTTTCCTACAGTTCACAAAAATGAGTTATAGGGAGAGGTTGTGCAGGCCGGGGCTTAATTTTGGAGCATAGGGGGTAAACTTATTGTGATGTACAAGATCATGAGGGGTATTTTTTTTAATTAATGCTCACAATCTTTCCTAGTATAAAGGATAATAACCCATTATCTGTTATTTGCACTTTATCAGTTTATTTATTCATGTGTGTACATATTTATATTATGGTATATGGACATATAGAAACATAGAAAATAGGTGCATGAGTAGGCCATTCGGCCTTCCTAGCCTGCACCGCCATTCAATATGATCATGGCTGATCATCCAACTCAGTATCCTGTACCTTCCTTCCCTCCATACCCCCGATACCTTTAGCCACAAGGACCACATCTAACTCCTCTTAAATATAGCCAATGAACTGGCCTCAACTACCTTCTGTGGCAGAGAAGTCCAGAGATTCACCACTCTGTGTGAACTTTTTTTTTCTCATCTCGGTCCTAAAAGATTTCCCCCTTATTCTTAAACTGTGAACCCTTGTTCAGGACTTCCCCAACATCGGGAACAATCTTCCTGCATCTAGCCTGTCCAACCCCTTAAGAATTTTGTAAGTTTCTATAAGATCCCCCCTCAATCTTCTAAATTCTAGTGAGTACAAGCCGAGTCTATCCAGGCTTTCTTCATATGAAAGTCCTGACATCCCAGGAATCAGTCTGGTGAACCTTCTCTGTACTCCCTCTATGGCAACAATGTCTTTCCTCAGATTAGGAGACCTACTTGTTTTAATCAACAATTTGAGAGGGAGAAGGAAAAATCAGAGTTAGTATTACAGTTGAACAAAAGGGGACTATGGAGGCATGAGGGAGGAGCTGGCCAAAGTTGACTGGAAAGAGACCCGAACAGGGATGACAGTGGAACAACAATGGCAGATATTTCTGGGAAAAATGCAAGTGGGCAGGATCAGTTCATTCCAAAGAGGAAGAAAGATTCTAAGGGGTGTAAGAGGTGACCATGGCTGACAAGGGAAGTCAAGGACAGTATAAAAATAAAACATTAAGAAGTATGATATAGCAAAGATGAGCGGGAAACCAGAGGATTGGGTAACTTTTAAAGAGCAACAAAAGATAACTATAAAGGCAAATGGGGAGAAAAAAATGAGGTACAAAGGTAAGTTAGCCAAAAATATAAAGGAGGATAGTAAAAGCTTCCTTAGGTATGTGAAGAGGAAAAAATTAGTTAAGACAAATGTTGGTCCCTTGAAGACAGAAACAGGTAAATTTATTATGGGAACAAGGAAATGGCAGATGGGTTGAACAGGTACTTTGGATCTGTCTTCACTGAGGAGGCCACAGACAATCTCCCAGATGTACTGGTGACCAGAGGCCCTAGTGTGATGGAGGAACTGTAGGAATTTCACATTAGGCAGGAAATTGTGTTGGATAGACTGATGGGACAGAAGGCTGATAAATCCCCAGGGCCTGATGGTGTGCATCGCAGGGTACTTAAGGAAGTGGCTCTTGAAATCTGGGACCCATTGGTGATTATTTTCCAGTGTTCTATAGATTCAAAGAGTAGGGATTAACAAAGAGTAGGGATTAACAGGTCCCTTTCAGAATGCCAGGCAGTGACTAGTGGGGTACCGCAAGGCTCGGTGCTAGGACCGCAGCTATTTACAATATAACCATATAACCATATAACCATATAACAATTACAGCATGGAAACAGGCCATCTCGACCCTTCTAGTCCGTGCCGAACACATAATCTCCCTTAGTCCCATATACCTGCGCTCAGACCATAACCCTCCATTCCCTTCCCATCCATATAACTATCCAATTTATTTTTAAATGATAAAAACGAACCTGCCTCCATCACCTTCACTGGAAGCTCATTCCACACAGCTACCACTCTCTGAGTAAAGACGTTCCCCCTCATGTTACCCCTAAACTTCAGTCCCTTAATTCTCAAGTCATGTCCCCTTGTTTTAATCTTCCCTACTCTCAGTGGGAAAAGCTTTTCCACGTCAACTCTGTCTATCCCTCTCATCATTTTAAAAAACCTCTATCAAGTCCCCCCTTAACCTTCTGCGCTCCAAAGAATAAAGCCCTAACTTGTTCAACCTTTCTCTGTAACTTAGTTGCTGAAACCATATAACCATATAACAATTACAGCACGGAAACAGGCCATCTCGGCCCTACAAGTCCATGCCGAACAAATTTTTTTTTCCCCTTAGTCCCACCTGCCTGCACTCATACCATAACCCTCCATTCCCTTCTCATCCATATGCCTATCCAATTTATTTTTAAATGATACCAATGAACCTGCCTCCACCACTTCCACTGGGAGTTCATTCCACACCGCCACCACTCTCTGCGTAAAGAAGTTCCCCCTCATATTACCCCTAAACTTCTGTCCCTTAATTCTGAAGTCATGTCCTCTTGTTTGAATCTTCCCTATTCTCAAAGGGAAAAGCTTGTCCACATCAACTCTGTCTATCCCTCTCATCATTTAAAAGACCTCTATCAGGTCCCCCCTTAACCTTCTGCGCTCCAGAGAATAAAGACCTAACTTATTCAACCTATCTCTGTAACTTAGTTGTTGAAACCCAGGCAACATTCTAGTAAATCTCCTCTGTACTCTCTCTATTTTGTTGACATCCTTCCTATAATTAGGCGACCAAAATTGTACATCATACTCCAGATTTGGTCTCACCAATGCCTTGTACAATTTAAACATTACATCCCAACTTCTATACTCAATGCTCTGATTTATAAAGGCCAGCACACCAAAAGCTTTCTTTACCATCCTATCTACATGAGATTCCACTTTCAGGGAACTATGCACGGTTATTCCCAGATCCCTCTGTTCACCTACATTCTTCAATTCCCTACCATTTACCATGTACGTCCTATTTTGATTTGTCCTGCCAAGATGTAGCACCTCACACTTATCAGCATTAAACTCCATCTGCCATCTTTCAGCCCACTCTTCCAACTGGCATAAATCTCTCTGTAGACTTTGAAACTCTACTTTATTTCCCGCAACCCCACCTATCTTAGTATCATCTGCATACTTATTAATCCAATTTACCACACCATCATCCAGATCATTGATGTACACAACAGCCACTGCTTTACCCTCATCAATTTCCCGAGTAACATCTTCAAACAATTCAAGAAGATTAGTCAAACGTGACCTTCCAGGCACAAATCCATGTTGACTGTTCCTAATCAGACCCTGTTTATCCAGTTGCTTATATATATTATCTCTAAGTATTCCTTCCATTAATTTGCCCACCACTGACGTCAAACTAACAGGTCTATAATTGCTAGGTTTACTCTTAGCATTAATGATTTAGGTTTACTCAATATGCATTAATGATTTAGATAAAGGGATTAAAAGTAGCAAATTTTCAGATGACACAAAGCAGGGTGGCAGTGTGAACTGTGAGGAGGGTGCTCTGAGGATGCAGGGTGACTTGGACAGGTTGGGTGAGTGGGCAGATGCATGGCAGATGCATTTTAATGTGGTTAAATGTGAGGTTATCCAAGACCAGGAAGGCAGATTATTATCTGAATGCTGTCAAGATAGGAAAAGGGAATGTACAACAAGATCTGGGTGTACTAACTGAAAGTAAACATGCAGGTACAGCAGGCCAGGGCCAACCTTAAGCCGATTGGAATGATTGCTCCCAATTGGACCCCACGCCTAAGGGGGCCCCGCACTAATTTTCCGTATTTCGTACAAAATACGAATTTGCGTTGTTAAACACAGATTAAAAAAACCCATTTGCCTTGTTAAAAACTAACATGGATATAAACTGCTGCACTGGCCATCAGACTTCTTCTTCTTCTTCTTCTTCTTCGAGTCCATTGCAATCTCAGATGTCGTTCTGCCAGTATCTGGCGCAGGTCACAGCTGGTTGGGTCGGTTCAGCCAGGTCCTGGCCATCAGACTAAAACAATTTGTTAACTACCACTGTTAGTACTTGTTAACAGCCAGTAGTTAGTACTTGTTAACAGCCAGTAGTTAACACGGAGTTATACAGTGTGTCATCAATGCATCGATCCACATTCCTCAGTAATTGTGTTTTGACTAAGTATTAATGACTCCCGTGAATTTTATTCAAAGGAACGCGGCGTCATTAATACTTTGTCAAAACACAATTACATTTACTGAGGAATGTAGATGATGTATTGATGACACATTGAGAATTTTTTAAAACTCACTTCATGATTGAGGGCTCCGCACCGCGAGCACGGGCTTCTTCTTGGTGTGCAGGTAAAGTCATTCACCTACCAAACCATGTTGTGT
Organism: Leucoraja erinaceus; assembly: GCF_028641065.1. Classification (NCBI taxonomy): domain Eukaryota; kingdom Metazoa; phylum Chordata; class Chondrichthyes; order Rajiformes; family Rajidae; genus Leucoraja; species Leucoraja erinaceus. The sequence goes on from NW_026576662.1 coordinate 72,304, forward strand.
CTCTCTGTCTTTCGCTCTCTCCCTCCCTCCCTCTTGCGCACTCTCTCTCCCGTTCCCCATCTCATCTCTCTCTCGCTCTCTCACTCCCTCTCTCTTACCCTGTCACCTCGGCATTCCCGGAATCATTTGACGTTTTGCGGTGATGGCTGCATCTGTTTGAAGACAAAGATTAATGGATTCTTAATTACATCTATCCATTCACTTGAATCTGTGCTACATTTTAGCACTTTAAGTGGAAGTCAACAATACATCGAGAACGTCATTGCTTTACATTTATTTGTTTCAAATATTTAAACTCGTGTTAATCTTTGATATCAAATTAGAGCAAAGTTTTGTAACTTAAAATGCATGACCAAGTAGGATGCAATTGTTCAAGATTTTCAAATGGAGTCTTTAGAAACGAAAGTGGCGAACTCTGTCAAACGATCTTTTCCAACACGAGTGTTCAAAGTATTTTGATTTATTGCTAATGTTCTTTCCAGTAAGTACATAGTGAATAAATACAATTCTATTTCACTCACAGCACGTGAGAGAACAGCGAGCGAAGCAGACCCATTGTGACGTCATCAGCAAAAGGCAGTTGATTTTAAATTCAATGTTTTGTCACATTTTTAAACATTTACAATAATGTCGAGAAATAAAGCATGAAATTTTCAGATAAGTAGTTTTTGGACGACAAGAAAAATGTCCAAGGAAATATATAAATATTTTATCGTTACCGTGGCATTTTTTCACGAAGATGTGATAACAAACAAACAAACAAACACACAAACAAACACACATACACATACAAGATCAGACTTTTAATAGTTAAATGATATGATATCCATCAATTCACAAAAGCTTAAGTGTTGAATTACCCACTGAGTAATTTACATTAATTCACGTGGTTTAAGACCAATTTGCTTTGGGTTGGATTTTTCTGATTTTTGGCCAGAAGCATTTCGCAATATTCTATAATTAGCACGATATGAATAACATAGGTTGGTTTTTTTAAAACCCTTTGGAATTTCTTTAGTGGTAAATCAGTGGAATCCGTTGCCACAGAGGGTTTTGGTGGCCAAGTATATGCATTTAGTTAGTACTGGACTAAGTGGGACCCGTTGGGTCCCAGCGTCACATGGGAGGGCTGGTCCCCCAATGCAATATTCCACCTCTGCACCAATTCCAATATTGCTGGCCAGTGGGGCGGGGGCTTTCTGGAGCGCTAATATGTGTGTTGTGGGTCAAAGGGACTGGTTTCCAGAGGGCTAGTATGGACGTTGTGGGCTGAATGGATTCTTGGGCTGGCAGCTTAATCACTTAAGCCAGGCACCTCAGTCACTCTGGCCGGGCAGCTCAGTCACTCTGGCCGGGCAGCTCAGTCACTCAGTCTGTTGTGCGCTGAAGGGACTGGTTTCCAGAGGGCTAGTATGGACATTGTGGACTGAATGGATTTTTGGACTTGCAGTGAGTCATGGCAGGTGGGCTGGCATTTCACTAAGTCAGGGGTGGTGGGCTGGCACTTCAGTCACTTACAGCTGGTGGGCTGGCATTTCACTCACTCATGGCTGGTGGACTGGTAGCCCAGTCTCTCATGGCTGGTGGTGGCAGTTCACTCAGTCATCCGTCCTCTCTTCACCCCCCACTCGGCTCCATGCCATTCCCCTCCCCCACATGCATTCAGTCCATCTCCACTCAGTCCCCCCCCCCCCCCCCCCCCCCCCCCCCCCCATGCACTCTTAGTGGCTCTTTCCAACAGCGCAACCCTTCCTGCCTATTAGGTTACTATTGTGATGAAGAGCACACAGGCATGGCAAGTGGAAAAAGGATTTATTAAAGTTTAAAATGTGAATGACTTAAAATATAACAACAATATTAAATGTTAATGATGAGATTTATTAAGTTATGTTTTGTTGTGTCTCTTGCTGTCTTCTGCTGCTCACTGCCTCTTGATAACACTTTGCTTTTGATATCAAAAAAAACACAATTTTAATATAGAGAGATTAAGCAGTCAAATTTTAACAAAGAAAATCTGAGAATTTACCTCAAAAGTCATCACGGAGTGCAGGCAGGAAGTCCAACCACACAGTAATTTTGAGTAATTTACATTAATTCACGTGGTTTAAGACCAATTTGCTTTGGGTTGGACTTTTCTGATTTTTGGCTAAAAGCATTTCGCTATATTCTATAATTAGCACGATATGAATAACATTGGTTGATATTTTTAAAACCCTTTACTGGAAATGCTGATATGCTGTAATCATCAAGCCAAATGATTAATCAAACCACTTGCCAAGATTCATACCAAGTTTGAAATGTCATAAGAAATCAACAAAATATTCTCAAAATGAATGAGAAAAAAAGGGTTTGATATGATAATAAACTTTTATTAAAAGTAATTTTAACTTATTCCTGTATTATTTAAATTGTTATTTAAGACATATCCATTTCGAATTTCAAGGGATGAGGATTTTTTATAATTATGTGAAACATGTTTTTTATGAATAAAGTTTCCTGAAAAATGTTGTTTATTGGAAACCTAAATTATCCGAGGTTACTGGTGACTTCATGAATTTGCAGCTTAGTCAGTTGAGTAATAACCTGTCTGGTTTGCCAAAGGATATTTCTAAAAGTCCAGGGTGAATAAAAATATTTTCATTTTTTGAAAGTTTCAATAAAAGTAATAATAATTTGAAATATTTTGATACCCATCAAATCATGACTGTTTAACACTCAAGTGTTGAATTACAATAATTGAGATAATTAAATAAAATCAGACACGTTTAAACCGATCTGCAGGTTATTGCAATTTTTGGCTGAAAACAACTTTGCATATTTTATAACTGACATATTGCACCGATTTATTTCTTTAGATCCTTTTACTGGAAGATTTTTCTTTTTACAAGTCAGCATGGGTTTATGAAGGGGAAATCCTGCCTGACTAATCTTCTGTAATTTTTTGAGGATGTGACAAGTAAAATGGATGAAGGAGAGCCAGTGGATGTAGTGTATCTGGACTTTCAGAAAGCCTTTGATAAGGTCCCACACAGGAGATTAGTGGGCAAAATTAGAGCACATGGTATTGGGGTTAGGGTATTGACATGGATAGAGAATTGGTTGGCAGACAAGAAACAAAGAGTAGGAATAAACGGGTCCCTGTCAGAATGGCAGGCAGTGGCAAGTGGAGTGGAGCAAAGCTCGGTGCTGGGGCCGCAACTATTTACAATATATATTAATGATTTAGATGACGGAATTAAAAGTAACATTAGCAAACTTGCAGATGACACAAAGCTGGGTGACAGTGTGAACTGCGAAGAGGATGCGTAGAGGAGATTGCAGGGGGACTCAGACAGGTTGAGTGAGTGGGCAGATGCATGGCAGGTGCAGTATAATGTAGATAAATGTGAGGTTATCCATTTTGGCGGAAGAACAAGGAGGCAGATTATTATCTCAATGGTGTCAGATTAGGAAAAAGGGAAGTACAACGAGACCTGGGTGTCCTTGTACACCAGTCACTGAAAGTAAATTTGCAGGTACAGCAGGCAGTGAAGAAAGTTAATGGCCTTCATAACAAGAGGGGTTGAGTATAGGAGCAAAGATGTCCTTCTGCAGTTGTACATGGCCCTGGTGAGACCACACCTGGAGTATTGTGTGCAGTTTTGGTCTCCTAATTTGAGGAAGGACATCCTTGCTATTGAGGGAATGTAGTGTAGGTTCACGAGGTTAATCCCCGGGATGAGGAAAGATTGGAAAGAACTGGGCTTGTATTCGCTGGAATTTAGAAGGATGAGGGGGTATCTTATAGGAACATATAAAACTATAAAAGGGCTGGCAAGCTAGATGCAGGAAAAATGTTTCCAATGTTGGGGGAGTCTAGAACCAGGGGCCACAAGTGGGATAGTCTAGGACCAGAGAGCATTGCCTTAGAACAAAAAGACATACCTTTAGAAAGGAGATGAGGTGGAATTTCTTTAGTGGTGAATCAGTGGAATCCGTTGCCACAGAGGGTTTTGGAGGCCAAGTATATATGAATTTAGTTAGTACTAGACTAAGCGGAGCGCTAATATGCGTGTTGTGGGTCAAAGGGACTGGTTTCCAGAGGGCTAGTATGGACATTGTGGGCTGAATGGATTCTGAAGTGTGGAACGTTACAGATTTCGGTAAAAGCCCTGACCCTCCTCCACTCACTCCAACGGTTCCCGGGCCTCTGTAAAAGCAAGCCCTGTGCTCGATTTATAACCTCACAGCCCTGACCCTCCTCCACTTGCTCCAACGGTACCCGTTTATATAATACCCATTTAATTTCCACCAGGGTAGAGCAAGCGTCTGAGGAGTCAGGTGGGGAACCATTTTGGGACCAGCAGCCGTAGTTCTTTTAGTTTTAGCAGTTTGTCCAGTGATATTACTCCTATTAATGTCACAACACAAGGTACACAAAAATGCTGGAGAAACTCAGTGGGTGCAGTAGCATCTATGGAGCGAAGGAAATGGGCAATGTTTCGGGCCGAAACCCTCCGGAGACAATATCACAACACATGCTTAGTTCAATTTTTTAGATGCTGTACACTATAAAAAATTATAAATATTATACAGTGGTATGGTGAAGTTTCCAGTCAACCATGTTAAAGGAGATGTGTGGGGCAAGTGTTTTACACAGAGGTGATAGATGCTTGGAAATGTACTGGGTGGTGATGGAGGTAGATATTCTAGTGGCATTTAAGAGACGTTTAGATAGGCACGGATATGTAGGAATGGAGGGATACGGATCATGTACAGGCAGAGGAGATTAGTTCAACTTGGCATCATGTTTGGCATGGACACAGGGCTAATGGGCCAGCTCTTGTGCTGTACTGTTATGTTTGCTGACAAGGTTGGGATTGGTGCTGATTGTGTGTTTAGAGGAGATCAGGTTGGAATGGGTGAAAGGGA